>NC_057430.1:13167173-13467499 GCF_019457755.1 Venturia canescens
CGTTCGCGTGCGTGCTCTCTCTCCCGTCGACTCGCTTTTTTCCCTGCTTCTGCTATTCCCATCTCAATTTTTTTCAATCGGCCTCAACCGCCGCGTTTTTTTCGATTCGTAGCGCGGGTGTCTCCGACTCTAGAAGTTCGAATGGACTTTCGAACGTTACCGAAGCCAAAAACTCGGGCAGAACTTTTTCCAAATTCGCCGGCGGATCGATCTGCGACTCCGGAGAATATTCGCGCGTGAAAATAGCCCCATTTTTTTCGACACTCCGAACAAGACTCGAGTCGAGAGTCAGAAATTTAGTTCTCAGTTTCCTCCAGCCTAGAAAATTTCGATCTTCCCGATAATCCGCTCGCGAACCGTCGCACCCGCGCTCATCAAATCTCAACACTCGGCCCGATGCATCTCGCCCCCGCCGACTCGCCCGATAAACATATAGAAAAACGCAATTCACGCGTTAAATTAAAAGCAATGATAATTTTTCGTTCGCCGCCGCCACCGCCGCCGCCGAGCTCATGCCGCGCAAGACTCCGGAGAAGGGGAAAGTCATACTAGCTTAATTGCGCAGTTATTTTGTTGAGATAAGCTCGCTGTACCGTATGCATTATTATTATTATTATTATTATTATTATACACACATATAGTTGGCATTATGAGCAAACTTACGTATGTTTGTATGCACGAAAAATATATATACGAACGTGCATATTTATATAGATATATCCACAGCGCGGATGCATGAGATCGTTTAACGCGCTGAGTTCAACGAGTTTCTCTCCCTCTTGCTCTCTTTCCGTCTTTCTCTGCAGCAGGCAGTAAAGAGATTAGGTCAATTATTATACATGTTACGGTCGCGAGAACCAAGAGATAGAACAACTTAACTTTTATATCAATATTTATTATATACGATAAGATTAAAGTGAGCGCGAGTCGAGTCCGGAGGAAAGAGGCGCTCGCGCGCCAACGAACCGGGGGAAAATTTGTTAATGCTCGACTTTCTGTATTTATATTGTTACGTCATCGTGTCACGACGAGCAATAAGGCGCGACTGAGAGTCGCGCGCGCGGGCACGCGGGACGCGGCGCTTTGTATGGAATAAAACGGCGTGGTTCTCATTCGCAATAATCCTGCGACACCTATATTCACCGAGTGCATGCATGGAAGTTGAACATTTTTTAAAATCGCGATGCCAATCGTCCGAGAGAAACGCGGCACAGAACGATGCGTTCGCGGCTCGTCACGCGCGAAGCGTCACGTTTCGCTCGAATTTTTCATTTTTCATTTTCAAAATTTCGACTCTAATGAGATTTTGAAACTTTGACAATCTTATGGCGGGGAACGACGCAGTTTCGAGAGTCAAAGAATTCACGCGCGACGATATCCCGCAGAGCCACGCGATGAGAACCCGCGACGAAGGATCTCTCGCTTCGTTTTTCTTTATTTTCTTTCATCTCTTCCCCTCTCATTTCTTTATTATGAAAATAAAATTATTGCTCAAGAAAATGACTCGGCGTGCTCATGATACGAGCGCATGCGAGAGAGAGACGTCGCACTGTGCCATTATTATTAATAAACCGTACGCGCTCTCGCTGTAGTACTGCGAGAAAAAGTATATTCACTCTGTCAGCCAGACCGATTCTACACCCAATGACATTTTTTTCCCTCTCTTCCTCCTGCCCTTTCCTCCTTTTATCTCATTCGATTTTTTTTCCTCGCCCTTTTCCATGTCCGAGACAATAATTGCCATTTTTACTTACCAATATCCAAGTGGAAATGGGCCTTTGTGATCAGACCGCGCGCTGTCGATTCAATACTCGCCGGATAGACGAACGAGATCCGTTCAAAAATATTCAACTTTGATCATAGCTTCCAATATTTCGAATTATTATCATCGTAAATATATATATATATATTTTTTTTTTTTAGTTTAGATTGCGTCAATTGCGGCAAAGCGATTGAAATATACAAAATTCTTCGAATCAAATTTCGACACTCTTATCGTCGAAGTAACCGTTCAATTCAGTCGCGATTAAACAACTGTGCGTTACTATGAGAAAATTCTTATTGACAGGCACATTTTCGTGCTGGATGAAATATATTTCGAAAATAAATTTTTTAAATTACGTGGAAACGATATCGATAACTTTTACTTTTGGTATTTGATCTTCTTATATTTACACGATCTTTAAACCACATGTTTTTATTCTGCTGAAGATTCTAACGGGCTTATAAAAATGTTTGCCAAGTCCCATACCCACTATTGAACAATATTTTCACCTTATCTGCGAAACCATCAAAAGCTAAATGAAGTATTCCAGTGGAAAAATTCATGGGTTAAGTGGAAGAAAAACACATTCACGCAATTAGTCATAAAAACCGATAATATCGAGCGAATTTAAGCATGTATGGTTTACTTTACGTTCTCAATCGTACAACAAAACGAAAACATGATGTAGCATTACTCCAGTCCTCATTACCGAAAGGTTACTCAATCGATATTAAAAATCTTAATGAATCGATGATTTTTCGGTGCACAGACATTCCTAGGAAAGAATTTTTGCGATACGACGTTGCCTCCGAGACGTAAGTTTTCATTCGCTTTACCGCAGACTCTCGCGCGACTAGCGCGAGAAACGGTGATTTAGCGATTGGCGATTTGAGTGATCGAGTCACAAGTACGTCGAACGTTATTTTCTCAGGTATGTGCTTAATAAAAAAATAATAGAGGCACCACAGCATTGTAAACGTGACACACGCACACTAACATGAAGACACAAATTCAGAAATGAACCGCTCGAGCTTTTTTCGAGAATAGAGACGAGCTCGTGCACACACAAATACACACACACACGCACACACACACACGCGCGTACGCGATCAGTATTCAGCGTCTTATCATTACAGCTTTCGACATTATGTGCCCGCGCGGTACGTGGGAGGGGAGAAAGGGAAAAAAACACGAGAGAATAATTTAAGAAGGAACGCGCCATGTATATCTCTCAAAATATAATACTCATATAAAACATATTTATCGTCATAAAATATGGATAAAAAACGAAGACTTGGATACATAGATATGCACACGTATAAATACAAACGACGCTAGAAAGTCGGTTCGATACCGACCTCCTTGCGCGAAAAAATATGCTACCTCATTCACTACCACCAAGCAGGAGGAAACGTCCGAGAGAGAGAGAGAGAGAGAGAGAGAGAGAGAGAGAGAGAGAGAGAGAGAGAGAGAGAGAGAGAAAGAGATGGATGTAGAAATAAAGAAAAAAAGGAAGAAAAAAAGGTACAAGCTCGTCGTATATTATATTCACGGGAGTATACGAGCCGGAGATATAGAGAGAAAGAGAGATGAATGAAAAAAGTTGAAGGAAGCGAGAGAGGATATTTTAACATATATATATTTATTATACTACACACATCTATATATATATATATATCGAATTAAATATACGATACATTATTCATTTAAAGTTCTTTCTACTTGCTTGCACGGTAGATTGTGTGTACGTATACTGTATTCATGTCCTAGCTATAATACCTATAGCATAATATCTCCTGTGTATAATGTAATGTCTGCTCTCTGTCTCTCTCTCTCTCTCTCTCTGTGTACGTATGTATATGGATAAATATATAAATATATATATGCAAATTTACGGGGAGAGACATATAAAAAATATGAAACGTGTGTGTTGGGAGGCATAAGATATTCAACGCGGATCGTGGCAGCTTTTGTCCAGGGGTCAGATCTTTTCAGGAGCTCTTCAGGAATGAGTCGTTCCCTTCTCTCGCGAAAAATTCGCGAATTTCATGAGCTCGAAGGATTTTTTGAGAGGAATCGAGATTAATTGCGAAATGAAATTCTCCCGAATGGGGGGGGGGGGGGGGGGGGGGGAATAATATTTGCTACGCTTGACGAATAAGTACAAAATAAATTTGATCCAGAGGAATTGCACAGATTTTTTCATCGCGTTTCCTGCTATTCCTTTGGAATTTAACTCCCATGAAATTTCGCGAGGTTTGAATTTTCGCTAAACTCGCTGTCTACATGTTCTCGAGAGCCCGCAGCAGCACACGGTACTTGAGCAACACATTCAATGGATCCTTCTATATAAATTTACTTGTATATATTTTCCACGTTAAATATTCACACGCGGACGCGGCTACGTGTGTTCGTAATATGTGAAATGCTGACGTGAAAGAGGCGCAAGTATCGATAATCTGACCATCAAAGATTCAATTCTACGCCCTTTCATTTATTAAACACACTTCGCATGCCGCTGCTGTATATGCTGCTGCTGCTGCTTTTTTTTAACTCTCCGTCCATGCAGCACGCTCCACACGTGCGCTCTCAACTCCGAGGATATAACTGTATGACAAACTCGGATGTAGACACAACGTATCATGTCTTGGGCTCACAGTTGACACACGATGTACCCTGATGCACACGTATTTATACTCGGAGAAAGAAAGAAAAAGAGGGGAGCGGGGGGGGGGGGGGGAGGGGGATGAGAGATGAAAGGCACGATGCAGCCGAGAGGATTTCATCGACTCGGACGTACCTACAGACGCGGACACTTCATGAGAGACTTGCACGTTGACTCAAACGCCTGTACATCGCTGTATGGATACACACGTTAAATCATTTTTTTCTCTTCCTTCATTTCTTCATCTCCTTTCTTCTTCGGGCGGCCTCCCCCTCGCGGGTTTTTTTCATTTAAAAGATGGCGCCGGTAGCTCATTTACAATTCTATGGCGTACGCGACGTCGATACTTTTGATTTATCGTTACTATATCCTCGTTCGAATACTGCATTCTCTCGGTGCATTAGCATATTCTTATTACGAATTTATATAACGCAGAAATGATTATTCGTTATTTTATTTTCGCATGATTATTTGTTAACTCTCGTGATTCGAGGACGGATTTTTCTGCTGCTCTCTTGCCACCGCGACGTTTATTCGGAAAGTTTAAATCGCCACGCCGCGCGGAGTGTCGTAGCGTCCGGAATCTTTTTCAAATGCCTCACTCGCGTCGAATCATTTTTCGCACATTGTTACCGCGAATGTAGTGACTGCGTTTGATATTTATGGGAAAAGATGAGTGGGCGAAATAAGCTGGAGTCCGAAACCGAGTCAGCGGAGCGCGCTGGCTCTCTCCCGCGCGCTTTTTCTCTCTCGGAATCGCGACTGGTAAAACAGGGAAAGAGAAAGAGAGCGAGGGAGAGAGTGAGAATGGCAGAAAGTGCGGTGGCGCTTGGCTCTGGTTTCATTGTTTGACTTATCGGCCGTTGCCACGTGCTTTACATAATGGCGGTGTTGAAAACGCGGTTTAACGATATCTAAACACGAGTGTCCGGGCGAGAGAGAAAGTGAGCGATTTCGCGGGGCTGCGCGAGCGAGAGAATCGGAGGGAAACGAACAGGGCACACGAACCCGGCGCGGGGGAGGCTTGAATTCCGGCGAATGAATCGGCGGAAAGGCACGTGCGGGAGGAGAGTGAAATGAATCGAATCAGCCGTTTCGACGGGAAATGCGAAGCTGCTCCAGCGATACAAACCAGAGACCGAAAGAGAGAGAGAGAGAGAGAGAGAGAGAGACCGAGAGAAAGCAAAAGCGAGTAACAGCCGGTCGAGTGTCCAAAACTATACACAGCTCGAATGCGTCGTCGACGAGCAAGAATAGCGGGGGGAAACGGGGCAGAGGAAATCCCTGCCCCCCCGGGCCCCTCGGCCGCTCTCCCCCCGGCACTTCGATTCTTGACGCGCGGTGAGCTCGCCACTCGGAAAAAGGTATGAGGAAAGCACGCGCGCGGTCACCAAACGCGCCAAAGTGCAGAGTGAGAATGCCAGCCAGAGCAGAGAGTAAACCACGAATCCGGAGCTGCGAATAGCAGATACGGGAATGCTTAATACGTTATGCACCGATCAATTATACATCGGTACGTATGCGTTTTAATGTCACGTGGTTAACGCCTATATTACCCGAGTATATACACGCCTGTACATGTGATAATTACATATATTTATGGCAGAGCTCGATCCCTTTGAATTCTCGCGATTCGCATCGAAGCACCTCTAAAACTTGACATTAAAAAACTAAACAATTTTCAATTTTCCCCTCGACATCGTCATTATTCCATATGCCGAATTCCAATCATCGTACGCGAGTTTATTGCAAATTCTTCGCCGCTTTCCTCCGTGCAAGAAACAATATCAAAACACCTTTTTCAAACATCAAGTATTCAACGCGAACATCTCAAATATATTAAATCGATGCGGCGCTGTACAAATAAAAAAACGTAATACGAGAACACGATTTACAGTTTCAATACATATACCCGCGTATACGTTTATTACACGTGTAATATATTGTGTGAGGATCATTGGTTATTTGTTGGACGTCCCGACGTGAATTATACCGATTTCTGCCGACCAATCAAGCAATTATTCCTAATTACCCGTGGCACGAAATATTATATATTGTTTTATATGGCCGCTCACGCCCATTCCACTCGATCTCGTATATTCTCTCTTTTTACTCGTCTCCCCCCCGCCTCTTTCTGTCTCTCTCAAACTCAGCCAGAACCTTCATCCATATCCGAGGCCGCCGACGTCGAATGGACTCGAGTTATTACCGCTAATCTCGTAATTACCAGCCGAATGGAGAGAAACCCAATGTCTGGTCAGACACACAATAGATATATGTATAATCTAGTAAGTTTAAGCACTCCCTGTTTCTACTGCTGCTAATACTAACAGAGAAGATCCTTTTGGTACACGTTTATACGTTTCGTATGATCGAACGAAATCGTGGGGGCGCGCGGCAGACTTTCTTCCAATAAATTCCCATTAGAAAGTCGCGGCTAACGATTCGGCTGCTCTTATACACGGAATCTCCCTTAATCCCATTTCATTTTCTTCCCTCGGCCTCCTACGCCCTGCGTATTCAGAAATTTCATTTTCGTTGACATATATTTCACCCAATGATGTTCCCAGAAATTTTTATTTTTTCAATTTTTAACAACTTCGCGATTGTCGCACTTTAATTTAATCACGAATTTCGTACAAGGAAATTCATTCACGGATCGGTGGTTTTGAGTCGGATCGTTCGTCGAGAAAAATGGCCTCAGCACACGGTAGTTAGGTCGAAAGTATCTCTGTTTGCTCGACAGCAAAATTGCTGGATCGCGCACCTCCATTTGATTTATACGCATTTCTGAGCAGAGGCTCGATTGAAGGATCTTTGGGAGTCAAAGTCTTTTGTGATAAAAAATTGTAAAAAAACGTGAAGGAAAACCTGAACCCGGAACCAGGATTGGCACAACCACGCGCGCGTTACGAGCCGGACGAATTTATATTTTTTCTCTCAAATCTCCGTTACTGTATTATCATGATTAAAATAATAACAATAATAATAATCGTAACGAAAATAATAATAATAAAAATGGAGCGTTATTGCAAGTAATAATTTCTAGGAGTGTAATCGTTGGGAAAGAAGCGTGGTTTCCGGGATCTTGTTGAAGAGTTAGAAAGAGAGAATATGAGAAAGAGGGGGAGGGAGAGATGGGTAACTGCGTCCATAATCGTTACCGTTACGGTTTACGTCAGCGTCTCAACGCTACTTTTCTCTCTTCCGAATCCCTTTTTGCTTTGCCGCCTTCGATGCGTTGTTCCTTCATCCCTCACCGCGCGCCCGGTGTGTCCGACATCGACGCAGAATCATCGACTTTTTAGGATATTTCTCCTCGAAGCATCTCTCTCGTTTCGTATTTGTACATTGAAAAATTGCGAAACAATATTATTCCACGTTACAACATTGTTCTTATCGTTTTTCTTTTCTTTTTTATTCTCTTTTAAGAGAAAATAGGAGTTTGAGATAATGGCGTGGGAGGGAGTATTTTTTTATCGAACTACCGCGAACGGAACTCTGTGTCTGTTTCTACGTCTACTGTGCGCACACTGCAGAGTAACACTGGCTGTAGTAAAGGGCCGAGGAAGGAACATTAGTTTCAACGATTATTAGAGTTCGTTCTGCCCGAACGGGTTACATAAATGCGCGGGAGGCAAGTCGTCCTGAGCATACCCCTCCCCCGTCTTTCGCCTCTTTCCTAAGGGTTAGAAAAAGTTGAAACGGGAGGGAAAGTTGAACGGGTGTGGGTGCTCGAACGGGGGGATACCGACATCGCTGAACAGTATTTACAGAAAGCAAAAGAGAAAAAAAAACTTACGCTTCTCCTCGAAAATAGCTCTTGGGTGGGGGAGGGGGGGGGGCTCCGCTCTCGACCATTTGACGCGCTTCCCTCATTGTTATTATCATTATTATATCTAGTGTCGTGATCGTTATTAATATATCTGACATTATGATAACTGTGACTATAACTATTATTATTAATATCGCTATTACTTTTATTATTATTAAACGCATTATTTGGCTTGGTACCATTATGTTTTATGCGAACGAGCGAAGTTGCAACGAACGAGTCGGTCTCTTCTCTCGTCGGGCGTTCTATCTCTGCTTCGTTTGGCCAAAACAAATTTCAGGGAGGGGGCAAGTTTGATTTCATTTTGTTGCATTCGTTAAAGATCCGCGCCATGGTGCATCAGGGAGTTTGGGATTATTTGTCGGATCTACTTTTCCTGCTATCGATGTTTCGACTCCGGATCCCTCGGATGGTCGATGCTTTTTTGCTTTTATTTTTTTCTTCTTTTTTATGTAACTTTTGTTTGCCGGTGAAATTCGCTGAGACAGACGCAATGTTTCATACGATATGGAGGAACGTGTTGTTTTGTGCAAAGCGTATTCAACGCCCCTGGCTACAGTATATATTTGGACTTTTATATTCATATTTATTGCATATCGAAATTGGAGGAACGAAAGGGCGCAGCTTGTGTCTTAGCCCCGATGCCGAATCCCACGAGTTACGCCGTTCTATTGGACAACCTCGTGCACGAGTACACACCGACCGGACCCTTTCGTTTCGCTAGCGAAATCCATAATTTAAGAATTTTTCCCAGAGTGGAAAACTTTGGGATAAAATAGTGTTGCGAAGCCGGGAGGGAGGAGGAGGAGGAGGAGGGCTCGGCCCGTGCGAAAGTTTCGTAATACATTGCTAGGGGTTTCTGCGTCTCCTCCGGTTCCGTGACCGCGACGACGACGACGACGACGACGACGACGCTCGAACGAGAACCGCGTGCAATCTCCAGTGCAGTATAAAATGCTGAGCGTGTGTATCTCCCTTTTTTTCGTACACACATGTCGCTCCCCGCTCGTGCACGATACAAATCGGTTTTCATAAGTTTTGGATCAGGATTTCAACTTTTTGAAAACGTACGAAATTGCCCTGTGTCACGGAGAGAAAAAAGCTCGTTTTTCCGGACTCCGGTCTTGGGCTTTCGTTCTCCTCAGATTTTAGGCCTAAACAACTACGCTCGAAATAACCTGGCAAAATAACCATGAACCGAATAACCACGAGAATAATAATCGTCATTTAAAATAAACTTTAAGTTTGCAAACACTGAAATATGGAAAATAATTGAAATATTCATTTGAAATATTGATTATTGCGGATAAATATGAAACCCTGTGCGAAATTTTCATTACTAGATTCCAAATGCTGCATTATAGATTTATTGTTTATTGTTTTTAACATGTTCAGCGTCTCGAGATGTCTCGAAAACACCCACCCTGCAATTTTTTTCCCTTCCATATTGGTAGGTTCGCCTGTGTGTTTTTGTGTCTCTTTTTCTTCGTTTGTTTCCTTATTTAGGACAGTATATGTGTGCATTTTTGTTAGTTTGTTTGTTTTAGAATATTGGAGTTATTTTGTTCTTTGGTTATTTTGCCAGGTTATTTTGAGCGAGGTTATTTAGGATGAGAATCTCACCGATCATCGAAACGCTCCCGAAATCACTACTCCATTCGTAATCCTCCAATCCTCGGGTCACTGCAAGTGAGTAACTTTGACCAGGCTCAACAGATCGAAAAGTTTGCAAACCTTTCGCCATGCCCCTTTCGTACTCACGTTACGAGATGTGGATATAATTTTATCCAGTTTTTTTTATTACGAACACGCCGAACTGGCGAGAGCGCGAGTGGCGGACGGCGAGTTGAAGGAAAAGGGCAGTGCCCCGATAGCGCCAGCTGGATCGGAAATATTGCCCATAAATATTCGAGATATAACTGGCAATCGTACGAAGCATATATTTATACACTGCTGCACATGTAAATACATGCGCGTCTTTTTTACTCTGGAAGCACGTACCACGTACAACGCTTGTCCCTTCGTCCGACTCATTCAATCATCCGACAGTTGTTTTTCACGAGAAAAAATAATAAAAATGCTCGAAAACCCTTTCCAGAAATGGGAGCGAATGACTTTCCAGTATTCTCACGCCACTGTGATTTTTCTCGCGATCCCAAATTAATTTAAAACTCCATTAAATAGAATCTTGAGACTCTTTGCTGGGCGCGAATTCATTAAACGGCACAAAAGCGACTCGATCGCTTAACGCGGCTGCATACGCGAATAAATCAGATTAATTAATTGGAATACCGTTTCAAATAATGCGAAACGCGCTCATAATTTCACGAGAGAGCGAAAGAGAGGGAAGGGGAAAAATGCATCGCTTTATAAATCGCTGCGTATTCGAAAAAGGTTTAATCTCGGGGAAAGGGGCAGAGAGAGAGAGAGAGAGAGAAGAAAAGAAAAGGAAAGACGAAGAGAAGGAGTTAAGTGGAAGGAAAAAGGGGGAGGATAAACGCGTTGAACGAGTGTACGATAATATATAGTATAGAGGCGCTCGTACGAAGATAAAGGGGAAAGAGGGAGTGGGACCTTGCGGATTCAACGATCCAGCAATATGTCTGTACCATGGGCGCTTATAAAATGGAATAAAAACAACGAATTCTCTGTATTCGCTTTATGTCTATAGTCCTCATTATATTAGGAACATGCGTGTAATCTAACGCATGTGTATACGTTAAACCGGCTGCGTGGAACCGATTCGCGACGCCTGTTGATTATAGCAATTAGCCGATCGGTAGTTTGTCGGTTGCTTGAGAAGCTCCACTATTCAAAGGAGAAGGGACCTGCTGGCTAAGAAGGGGGCCGAGGGAAACGTAGGAGAACTCCGAGAGGAGAGAGAACGTGTCAATGTTTCGTGAAAAGCCTGAGGCTATTTATAAATTACAGGCTTACCGAACGGGCTACGAAGAGCCTCGTCGGGATATGAAATTCGAAAAAAAAAAGCGTGCGAGGAGATGCAATTTCGTCGGAGAGGATTTTCTCTTGGCGTTGTAGTCGATTTGATCGGTTCGCTTTGCAGGGTTCACGAGTTTTTCCGTTTCTTCGGATTTCCTCGGAAAATTTGACGAAATTTTGGACTCGCTCTGTTCGGGTTCCACGACGACGATTCCATAATGGATTTTCCTTGATTATTATTCGTTTGAGAAATGGATTGGGTGGACGAGTATGAGCTTTAGGAAAAATGTAGTTTGACCCCTCGCCGTTCGGTGGAACGTGTCGGGTCTCTCATTCTCCATCGTATTCTTGTGCGCCAAAAGAAGCGACTAAACGCGCGAACCAATGCGAGAAACGGGAAACGGGAAGGGGAAAGGGAAGAGACAAGTACCTCGATTCCGACGCCTCGACTATACTCTGTAAAGCACGGTGTGAAGAAAAGACGAAGAGATTGCGAAATAAAAAAAGGGGAAAAAGGGTCGCGAAGTGTCGAGCTGCCGAGTATACGCGCGAGAAAAAGACAGAATAAAAGACAGAAAGAGAGGAAAGGAAAAAATAAAAAGGGAAAAATATTTCCGCGACGAGCTCGTCTTCTTTCGTTCCTCATTCCTCTCGACGCTCTCGTGCTCTGCTCTACGCGCGCGACAAAAGCTCCGAAGTGGCTCTTTCATTGGCCGTGCACGGCGCGTAAAGCGCGAAATAAAAAATAAAGAGAGCGACCCGCGAGGTATTATTTCAAATGGTGGTCTATACATATAACTCGGCGATATGTATCTTTCTCTTTCTCACCACTTGACGGATTCTCCATACAATATTCTCGCTTACTTTTATCCATTTTTTCATCTTCTTCTTATGTATGCTTATAAATATAGATTTTTCCCAACTCTTTTCTCTCTCGTTACGTCGTGTACCTTGAACTTTTTATTTCTAATTTCCTCTCTAGCTCTTGGCCAGTTTCTCCTCAATTTGTACGAAACTTTTATCGCCTTCTTAACACTCGCTTTTTATCCTGATTATTCTCACGTTTTTCAATTGTTATTTTGTTCGCGCTGAATAAAACGAAATTATGAAAGAGCATTGCGGGGTGGCAGAAACCTGCCACCCGGGATTGTCTGCCTCTTCGAAATTGCGCATACGCATTAGCAATTAAAACGTTCTGTAAATTAATGTTCGACGTATCCGATTACGAGGGAGAGTATTGAATGAGGATTGACATGAAATTTGAAGTAAAATGTAAAATCTTGAGAATTTTCTGATCGTTATTCGATGATCGTATTCCTGAGATATTCATTCGACGGAAAAAAGCTTGAGATGTGAAATAAAAAGAAAATGGTCTTGAAGCGAAATTGATTTAACGAGGGTGAACAAAATGACATAAGAAGCAATAAACTCTCAAGACCCGAGGAAACGGGGAGACTCGAGTCCCGGCTCTCTGACCAGCAATTTTCTTCAGGCTGTAAAACGGGGATCTCGAGTGATTAGTAAAAAAATAATGATTTCCCCACTCGCGTTTCTTACGCTCAGTGATTCTTCTCGACTGGTGAGAATTCTTGGTGGAAACTACCCTCCGCGACCCCTTGCGACGGTGTCGAGTATATTGCGCTCGGGCGAGACGCCTACAAGTCGCTCGTTCGTGTCCCGACGTAATCCGACCAGTAATTAGTCAATTAATTAAGGTTTGCATAATTATTAGCGAGGAGCAGAGAGACGAGAAGAAAAGGCGCAAAAAAAACAACGGCCAAACTGAAGGAGCGAGGGAGATGCCGAGGAAAAAACTAGAAACCGTGGTCGAAAGCGTTCCGCCGATTTTCCCTTTTTTCGCCTCCAACACACGGCCACACGGGTACACATAAATATCGCCGGGATTGGGAATTATTGAAAAAATTAATTGTGCGTGAAGTCTACGAGGCCTCTCTGCGCCTTCGTCCCACCCCTTAATCTCCTTTTTTCATTCCTTTCTCTCCACTCTCGATTTTTCCACAGATTCTCTCGCTCGGCACATTCCTTCTTTCCGGCATAAATATTTTTTCCTTTCACTCTTCCGCCTTCGGTATCACACACAAAAGTAATTCACCCGAGTGCCCTTCGAATTTCTCCGTGCGCACACCTTTTCGCCAACGTGTTTATTAAACTTCGTCGTCGTTATCGGCATTTTCGAGTAAAATAATCATAGAATCTGCTCCCACCAGAACGGAATCACTTACGATTCCGATGCCAATAAAAGAAAGACGAAAATAAAACAAACAAAACGTGCTTAAACCGAGTGTCACGTCCCATCGAAATTCCAATGTTTCAGCTCAACGTCAGCATCCAATTAGGACAGCCGTCCTGCATCATTTATTGACGATTCCAATCACGCAAGTGTCATTTCCCGAGCAACATTTTTGCTTCCCTTCGTCACCGTTGTTGCTCCTCGTTGGCAAAGTCCACGAAGATAGATTCGGAAGATCACAATAACATTCCTTGAAAGGCAAACAACAAATAATCCTTCGAGTCCCGAATGAATAGTCCGTTTCATCGCGAGTGTTCGCGCCAGTACACGTTGAGCGAAGCCAAGGTTAAGGGTGGCTCGGTACAACTGGAGCGTGGAACTGCACGTTAAACGTACGATCGTCATTACCAGCTCTCTGTTTTATCATGAATTATAATTAGCTGCATAAATATGCATTGGTGCGTTACGTAATTTGACCAATAACATTAAATTACTCACTCTCGCCGAGAGAGTAAGAGAGAAGGAGAGAGTGGTCGAAGTAAAATTCCACGCGGGGCTTCGAATTTGGCGGATGATTCGTCCGAGTACACGATAATACGATTAATTAGTGTTGCTAATCGACGATAATTAATATAAATAAATGATGGTGTATTGGCAGGGATTCGATGAGGTGACGCACCAGTTAAAAATCGCCTTCACCCGTATATTATAATTCCCTTTGTGCGACAAAATTCACTCGAATCTCAACAATACCTCTGTGCGAATTCCACGTGTGTAGCTATACGAATTACAATCACGACTCCCTCTCTCTCTCTCGTTGCATTAGTCAATTAATTATAACGCGATTAATCACAACGTTGATGTTTCGTTGCGCGTCCCATTATGTTCCAAAACTTTATTACAAAGCTTCGTGTATTCGAAGCAACGATTTCCACTCGACCTTACTCGCCTCCGATATATTCCTTCGATTACGAATCGACCAGCTCACTAATATTTCTCACAACGATTCATATTTTTTTTCTTCTCATCTCTCTTCCTCTCTCTCATCATATAATGGATTTGATTGAATTGAAAAAAATCGTTGGTAACGAGAGATTTGAAAACAAATGTACAACACACGTAGGTGAGTCATTAATTCCACTCGACATAATCGATTTGGCAGGGTTACGTCGAGGGGGTAGAGAACCCAGTTGAACGCGAGCTGTCGTTCATGTCGTCGCCTCTTCATACTCCATATATACACCGCCGCCTCTCTTTCTTTCTCTCTTTCTCTTATAGGCATACGTACAGCCCGGATACACTATACGTACAACCTATCACACTTCTATTTATACGAGTCAGCGAAGCGCGAGCCCACGCACGCCGAATATATGCGGTTATGTACAGAGATCGCGCAATGCACCCTTACATACATGCATTAACATTTATGCATATTTATATATATGTGCATTCATATTGTCATATATATATTCCGATCCCTTATTATATTCTCCATACCGAATGTGTATTATTACAGATTTCGTAACACACGGCAGGCTGTTTACGTTTCGGTTTGTCCGCGCCGAGTTCTAGTGCACTTGGCTCGATATACGGAGTTACAAATTTTCGGTGTCCTTCGAATCGCGATGTCGATTCGTTTGTAGCCGGGAGAAGAAGTTGAATGATTCGTTCGTGGGCTCATATTTTTTTAAGATGGGGCTTTTATTATTTATGGAATTTTGACGGAGGATTAAAGTTGCGAGCTTGCGAGAGCTCGACTGTGGTTTTGTGTTGCATGCTTCCGAGGATAGTCAAGTTTCGCGTTTGGGATCGAGGGCAAGAAACGCTGGGCGCGACTTATCGTTGGACTGGGAACGATGGAAAATGATTTGAAAAACGATTACTTCGTTGGGACTGACGGCAAAACTTTTTTAAGCGGCGGAAATCTCTTCCGGATGCATGATCGCGTTGTACTCTACTTATTAGTGGTACAAGCCAGTGTCTGAACCGACGGTGTACAGTTGCAGTTTGTGAATCGTGACACTCAAGAAGCTCGGAGCCACGCTTCTCTCAATTTAATTTGCAGGGTAGTTTTTGTTCGTCGTGAAACGGCCAAAACGGATGAGGGAACTTTATAACCAAGCATGCTCGCCTCGCTCCTTATTCTCTCGCTTTATTATTTTTTCTTCCATTAGTTTACGTCGGTGAGCGCTCAACTTCCGTCTCGATGATCACGAATACCCGGCGACGCGGCATTCAAACGAAATAATTTTTAATTGCTATTTTATTCGTGACGCAATTGTGCGGAATATCGTGTGTCTCCTTATGTTTATCCGAATCTCGAAAATAAAAGGAACGAACGACATTCAAGGCGTTACAAAGAATTCTCCACTCACATTTGCCTTTTCATTAAATTTCATTCAATTAACGGTATTTATTTTCAAATAACGTGTCAATTCATCCTCCCTCCCCCCGATGCAGAAACTTCGTTGCGAAACTTTGACTCGATTCAATGACGTCAAGAGCCAAACAAAATCTCACTTCGTACGAAATGTCGATCGACTGGAGAATATTATGTCTGTCGAAAAAAATCTGAGAACTCCAGACACCCATAAATGTGCACAAATATCTATCATTGAATATTACAAAACGACGAAAGATAACTCGTCGGTGGCGAAAATCCACCGGGATGACGAATTCTATATTGAGATTAAAAAAAAAAAAAAAAAAGAAAAATTTAATTAACCCACTCGTACGAGAGACTACTCGTCAATCGTTCAATGCTGGTCGATCTCGCCTCGTTTCTCCAATAAAATTCGTGATATTATTGAGCATGTCATACGAATATAAATCACCGACGTGACGAGGGAAGATCGAGATACGTATGTGCACCGATGAGTAGAGATATACCGAAAGCGATTTTAGTGACTACCATTGTCACCCTCTGTGCCAGTTATCAGTAGAATAAAAAAAATTTACTTCGCGAATGTACGTATCTATGTGCATATAAAAACAGAGCCGATATAATGTGGGAATCGAATGAGACGTGTTTCGAGGCGACGATTGATTATCCGCGATTTAACGAGCTTCATTATTTAACTGTGGCATTGTCAGAGCGAGAGAAACTTTGCCTTGCGATGATCAAGGCGCAGAGAACGAACGCGAGGGTAACAAAAATGAAAAATTCATTCACAATCTCCGAGCAGGAAAAAGCGATATTTCGAGTTTTTTTTTTTTTTTTTTTTTTCATAAATCGTGTTCAATTCGGAATTCTTCTTCGTCAGTTAATTTCACATTTCTGTTTTTTCTTCCATCTTAATTATCTCGATGGAGAGATTCGTGGTTTTTTTCAGTTAAATAAAATTGACATTTGTCAATGCACATCCGGGCTTCGGGATTGGAAAAAGAATGAATTTAATGAAGGACACTGGTCGTGGCAGAAAAGTTGCAGGCGAATCGCGACACACCGAGGGCGCGAAAGGCTCGAAAGAATAATACAACGACGAAGCAGTTACGCGGAGATCAGAGCAGCGCTTTCTCGACACTGCTTTTTCCTCCCTCTCGTGTGCTTTTATCCTTCGTTTTTGCCCCTCTTCTGACATAAATATTCAGATACAAGATTCCACCTTTTTCTTATGCTATTTTCTCTCGTTACTTCGAGCCTCTTGACGTTTCCTTGTATTTTTTTTTTTTGGCTCGTTTACAAGAGTGTATCGAGTGACAGCTCAGGGAAGGGCGTAACGTCGAAACGTTGCTTCGCAGAGTGAGGTTCTTGCGCCCTTTTGGCTTGAAGTTGATGCAGTTACGTGTATACTCGCCTATTGGCCTGTGACGTCGAAAAAAAACGTGGACGCTGAGGGGAGAAGAAAGCGAGCGTTGGACAACAAGAAATGAAAGATGGACGAGGACTTTTCTCTTCGTTCGTGAACTCTCGAAACGTTGCAAGCGTTGCTCGCAGCCCGCTATGCTGCTTTTTCCTGTTTCTTTCTCCCCGGCTCGGTGACGCGGTCATTTGCATGCGGAATCCTCGCGTAATTAAGACACCATTAAGTAGACTCCTCGCTCATGCGTGCCACCCGATGTACTCGCGCGATCCTTTTTTCTTCTGCCACTTTTTCTCGATCTTTCGAGCAAACACTGACTCGTTAGCCTTTTTTTCTCGGCTCTCAGAGAATCGAAAAAAGTACTGCGACTCGTGAGCGGCGAGGGACTCCTTAAGGTCGTTGCCAATCAGTTTTTTCCTTTCGTTTTTCTCTCCTGCTCAACAACTGCGATACGCACAGCAAGGGAAAAATAAGAATCTGATAAAGTGCGCCATCTGAAGTATTCCTCACTTGGCACAATGACGCTAAGCTGAGAGCTTTTTGTTCAACGCCCCCACGGAATTGAGAATCCACCTTTATACAGCCTTCGCCTGTCAAGGCTTTTTCTCCTCCTTCCCCATCCTCGTAAGAAGTGATACGAAAAATGTTCCCAACCGCAATCGTTTTACCGGGCGAGTATAGTTGAACTGCATTTTTTTCTGTGTTCATTTTCGTCTCATTTTCTCCGATTCTTTGGTGCCTACTTTATCACGATTATACTTTTGTAATTCGTTGTTTCGTTCGAAAGTACGTACTTTCGGGGACGAAAAAAAACGAAGTCGCGTCAGCCTGGAAGAAAAAAGCGTTTCGACAAGTGCGAAGTTGTTTCATTCAATCACGATTCTTTCCACATCCGTCAACCATCCATACGCGCTGCATATTTTCTCGCTTTTTTTTTTCATCCTGCTCGAGTATCATTTGCATTCTCGTTGTATCGGTGACACGTGTGAATATGCAACGCTTCCCGTATATCATCCCCTTTCAGGCTTGTTTTTTGTTTTAATTCTTTGTTCCCTTATACGCGTCAGAAGCTCGTATTATTTCAGTTTAATTGCATTTTCGTATTCCACCTTGTTATTCTCAAGGCTCGCATGTGCTTTCATCGAACTGACAACGACTTGGCGCGTTTACATTTTTTTTTCTCATCGAGTTTAATGTATTTTTTATCATTCCAACGAGATAACGCGCCCAGAGCGCAAACTCTTTTACAGAGGGCTGCTACCGAAGTAAATTCATATGTCGATTAATGAGAGACGATTAACATTCACGTACGTGGAAACACGGAAGGGAGCGAATGGAGAGAAGGAAAGCACTCTTGAGACATTTAAATTTCAAAACCTCCAACAAATATGCATTCCCATTCTCATCAATCCTCGATCATCCCTTATAATAAACTTTTTCCATTTATTTGGATATATTAATGACTCGGACGCTTGGACAATAAAAATCGTGCGATTTTTTACCCCTCTCCAGACTCGTCTGATTTCACACGTATTTTGTATTTTTCGTAACACTATCAACTGCTCGCGTAGCCATGATCGTATCGCATCTTGCCATCAACTCTCCGTCTGCGCTCACCCTTACGAGCCCGAGCGACTAATTGCCTCCGGTGGCGCCCGGGAGGGGTCGAATAAAAGCCTCCCTAAGAAGTCAAGATGGCGCAGCTATTACGCCTTCAATCTGGTTGAGTTCGCTCGTCCTCGTCGTCCTCGTTCCCTCCCCCGTTTCGCACCAACCCCAATCACGAACTATGGAAAATATTTGATTTTAACCAGCCTCTTGAAGACGGCCCGCTCGATGTACTTGGCTTCCGAAAAATCCTTCGAAATTGAGCGCTCGCGATGAAAAATCCAGGAGATTAAAACCGAGTCGCGGGGCCAAGTGCTTTTTCGTTCTCTTCAAATGACGCTCCAACATTTCGAGCGGTCGGGTTCACGCAAAAGTCATTTTGAAAATCGATGAAGCGAGGATTGTAAAAAAAGTAAAATCAGTCGAGCAATAATTGGAAAAAATGTCTTCCATCTTTTTCCTTTCAGGCCTCTCGCACAAATTCCATTCTTATATTTCGATTATTCGGTTGAGCTTGATGCACGCGATGTTTTTAAGCAACGCGCGCGCGCCCCCGGTGTACGTACACGTACACGTTTCTTCGTTTCCCATTCCATCGAGCTTTTCACCTGCTGTGATAGCCCGTATACTCATTTTACTTCGTAATAATACCACGTTTCTCGTTCACCCTTGTAAATTACTCGCGGCTCGTGGAAACAACGCACGAGTAAAAGTGCAAGATGGGAAAAGCGACGGGGGATTGGTTTTGGTGAAGGGAGTGCAATGTATCGTACGTCGCGCGTCACGCCACTCGGGCTTTGACTGCATATTCATCCCTAACGACGAGAACACCCAGCACGCGTCTGTTATTCAAAGTAGCGGCATGCATCCTCGTTCAGCGGTGGGCGCATGCCGAGAAAAATGCACACGACGATGAGGGGTCGCGAGTTTGCTCGTTCGATATGCAGCCTAAATTGATCCGGATCGGCTCGTTGCTTGAAAATGCGGAATCGAATAATTTTCGATGGAGAAAAGAGACCAGGAATGAAAGTTGCTTCTAAAAATCCGGAGCTTTTTAGCTTTCATTTTCCATCCAACTCGCCCCTTTGCTCTTGACTTTTCGACCCGCTCGTCGACGGCGGGGGGGATGAAAATTAGAAATTTTAACGAGTGCTCGTCGAAAACTTTCGATCCGTGATCGTCGCGCGAAATGGTGCGGGGCGATCATCCGTCGAGCGTTACGCAGCTTCCGTGTAGTTGGATCGACGAAAAGGGGTTGAGCGCCCCCTATTTTTCAACGGTGCGAAGACGCGATAGCAGTCCTCGCGAGAAGCGACGAGCTCCTATTTGACGGGGTTCGAGACATTTCGATTTGGAAAAGCGAATGAAAGTGCGTTCTCCGCGTTGACGCACGCACCCCTAAATCCACCTCTTTTCGAATCAACTCTCCGCACTTCGCCAATGACGACGGGAGCCGGGGCATCAGACGCTTCGAAATGACAGACCGCGAGTAGTGAGAGAGCGAAATTGGTGTGAAATCCGGCGACGTCGTCGAACATCCCCTCCGGCAGTGACTTATTTCCTATTTACGCAAACCACCCTCTTCTGCGAAAGCGCTCTCTCCAAGTTCCACTTGCCTCGCTCCAACCCTCCGATCTTTTCCGTGCAGACTTTCCATTCACCCCCCCATCGAATCTCCCCGGAACCGTGAAAATCTATCTATTCCGCTGCTCCTTCGCTCCAGCAACGCGTCACTTCCTCGCAAACCCCCCAGTTTATCCGGACAAAATGGCGCTTCGAAAATGGCGCGTTTCATTCGATTCTCGTCGCCCTTCTCATCAACTTTATCAAGTCTCGCGTCAACTCTGCGCTTCGTCGAATGTTATTTCACAGAAGGATGTATTCGATCTCCGATTGATGCAAAGTTCATTTCAATTTATTTCTAAAAAGATGCCTTTTTCCACTCGACTTTCGAGTTCGATTCGAAAACTCTTAGAATCAGCAGTGCCCTGCGCCTAACGGTCGTAGTTTCTGCTCACGAATTTTCTTGTTTCCTCGATCAACGGCCGGAGAAAAGAGCGCGTTGCCCCTCTCGGTCATTTCAGCAATCTGAGGCTAATCAGATTTCGTTGCTCTCGTCATAGCAGCGAACTTTTTTCTTCCATTGTCACAGACGCCGATTCCACCGCGCTCTGACATTTTTTTGTACCAACTTCCTTTCAATTTCTCATTGTGCCTAACCGTTTTACCGGCCAAATCGTTGCCCAGCATCTCCTGATATTATATTATCGCGGTTCAGCGTCCTCATTTCTTATTTCACTATTGGCATTCTGCTCTGCGTCTACCGCTCGGACCTTTTTCTTCTTCATCGACTAACAGCGTAACCGCGGCGAAGTCGGCAAACACCGGGAGTTTTCTCAATCAAATTTTTGTCACGTTGTAATTCGGGACGCTAATTTCGTTAAACGATCGGGGGGGGGGGGCACGGAGAGGAGTTTCTCGGCTGCGGTAACTCGCCGCAGGGGGTTCGTGACCACGAGATACACCGGAATGAGGGAGTATCAGTTGTGCAACCCTCCGACGTCCCCGTTCTCATGGACCGTGCAACGACTCCATTACACGATAAAATGCACCCGCAATTCGATGCTTGAAAACTTACATCTACGAAGGCAGTAATTATGAAAATTTGTGCGCCAGTTTGTTCGATGCAGCCGAGGAAAATGGTCGATTTTTATTCCTTTTGATGTGAAATCGATCTTCGAATGTTCATCATTTTAAATAAGATTCTCCAAGAACATTCCACTCTCGTTAAATACGATTGTACAGAAAAAAAAGTGGCAGGATTGCTCGATACTCGCGGAAGAAGCGTGTAAAGTCGTTTACAGGTTGAGGGAGGTGGTCGATCGAACCGGAAGAGCGAGCAACGATGGGAAAATGCGCGATGTTTGGTTGAGCGGAGGTTTTGAAGGATGTGAATTTTCTGAGATTCATGGGGTGAGGAAGAGAGAGAGAGAGAGAGAACACTGTGTTTCCGGTGACCGTGGGCCATTTCCAATATTCTTCTCGTTGTCGATGCCGCGAGAGGTTTGCGACGATTGAATTGTCCATTAATTGAAATGATTAATTGTCTCACCTCCAGGTTCGTTCTCGCGTTCCTCTCGCCATCGTTGATGGGCTGCATCGTACATTTTCTGTATATAAAGTTGCCGCAGCGCCTGTGCCCCCTGAACGTTTCTCGTGCTCGCCGGATGTTGAGCGTTCGTCCATCCAGCCTCCCTCGCGGTGCTTGATTGCTTATTTACAAATAGGAAATTTGAAAATGTGCGGATTCGCGCTTTCTCTCTGCCGCCCCATCTTTCTCTCCAACCTTTCCCCGTTCGCCTCATCCGCAGTGGCCCTCTCCGTCCCCCGGCGCCTCTTTTGCATCCCCTTTTCCTCGCTTATTCTCTTTTCACTAAAATACCAACGAATGAATCGCGTCGAGTGAGCGACAGCCACCGTTGAAACGGAAGTTCGAAAGCTTCGATGGTAACTCGTTCGAGAATCCGGCCTTCGGATTCGAGTATCCAACTCTCCCGGAGAGCAGAACGCCATTGCGCGACACCAATATTGTAGGATATTACGAATTTGCTATTTTCCGCGGAGTACCTTCTCCCCCCTTCTCTCCCTCCCCGAGCATACCGAATTGAAACTAGATTGTTAATTACTCGTTGATGATTATCACCTCGTGTCTCGCTACACAACTCTCTGTATCACCTCCCCAACGATCGAAATCGCTTTTAAAATTACATTCCCAAGCTTCTTCGCGTAATTAATGATAACCTCGTTACACACATTTCTCAATATGAAAAAAGCCATTCACCAGATGAACATTCGCTGGCTGGCATTGGCGCATTTGTGCTCGAAACTTCATCGGAAATATTCGGAAGGCATCCATCGGGTCGCGGATCCGCTCGAAGGACTCCGCACCTGGTGGTTCCGGGGGGGCTGTTTCTTCGCGCGATTTTATTCCCGACGTTAAAATTACTCGTGGTAAAGAAAAAATGTTTGGTAAACAAGAGCGTTACAAAAGGGCAAGTGAATATTGGAACGCGGCCTGGTGAGCGATCGGGTTCGTTTAAGGGGGCACGAAGAGGACAGGAAGAAAGGTAATTCGCCGCAAGCACGGGGGTTCGTGTGAATGATCGCATCTCGCCGCATCGTCAGGACAACGATCCAGTCACGTCGTCCTGCTCTCTCGATACGAAGAGCGAATCGAAGAGAAACCGCAACGACGTGGCTTGTTATATCTCCTGGTGATCTCCTGTCTCTCTGATCGGCGTACAACACGCGGCGTAGGATGGATCGTAGAGAGAGAGAGAGAGAGAGAGAGAGAGAGAGAGAGAAAGAGAGAGAGAGTGCGGAGTTATAAGGTATAATACAGAGATGTATGGGAGTGTGTAGGCTCTGCCAAAGACCCGAACCGCGCGGTAACGTTCACGACCGAATTGAATTCGTCGACGACCATCGCCTACCACCCATTTACGTATCCATCGAGGAGGATGAACAGGATAGTAGGATGGTGTACAGGGACAGTTGATGCCCGGTACGCCCGTTACGAGCCTGCCAATTGGAATGCAGAATCATACCGGAAATACCGAGTAATGCACCAATCAGAGTCTGGGAATAGTTAGAGGCCTCGGATGATTAGGAATGCACGCAATAACCTCTGATTAATGTGATCGGTGTGTAGCTCGCGCTTTCTCGCTCACCCTCCTGCGTTCTCTCTTTCTGGCTATATTCTGATGATCGCCACCGTTGGTTACCGCTGTACATGCTTGCTGTGTGTACCGTTCGAACTGGCACAGCAGCAGCAACAGCAGCAGCATCCCCGATCCTCTTCGCCTTTCGCGGGAGCGTATAGGTTGGGGGCGAGGACGCTAGGGCCGCGTTCTCCATCCTTCGGTTCATGGAAGCCCAGCACTCCAAGTCGTTTCGCTCTGGGTTCCCAGAGCCGGGCAAAAGCTCTCGTCGAGCACCAGCAGCAGCGCGAGCCTCTTTCCGCATCGGCCGCTTATTCTCTATCTCGTCGGCCATAACCACAAATTCACGATGACGATATGCGGAGGAGGATACAAATGGAGCAAATAGTTGCGTACGCGAATGCATGAGGGATTCAACGGATTCACAGAATCCGAAATTTGCACCTTTCTCCCTCTCCTCGAGCTTCGTAAAAACCCATCATTACGATCTGACCATGGTATTTCTTGATTATCCTCTCGACGACGTGCATTTGCCTGATGATCTTTCACGCTGTTTCCTATCCCCTCGTCGTTCTCCCCTGCCGCCGCCGGTGCTCTCCGATCCTCTAATAGAACGAATGGAGAATCGAAGGAACACACAGAGAATCGAGAGAGTGCAACCCTTCCTCCTCGTGTGCGTGTGCCCAAAGAGAAGTATACGGCAGCAGGCTCAGGCCGCATGCACCAGTCGTACATACACCCTGCTATAACCAGCGTCAGGAGCAGCATGCATTTACATAAATACATAACGCGAACGCATACAATGTTGGTGCTATGCTGTCAATTCTACCCTTGCGGGCGAGGCAATTCTGAGTTATGCCAGGACGCCATGCCCTATGGCGCTCTCTCTACCTCATTTCTCTCTACCTCTGACTTCGATGTCTACACACTCACCAACCCCGCGTACAACACGTACGAGGCGCATACATGTGTACACATTATTCTCAACCCTCGCACTTGCAACGGTCTAACCACCCTTCTCTCCGGCAGAGCTCCCCTCGTTGCCCGTTATTCTCGTTCCCGATACACGTGTGTGCCCTATAATATCTCTGTCTTCGTTCCCTCCTCCCCGGCTCGTATACACTTGTCCGAAGCTGAGCGAATGTTTCGCTCTCTTGCAACTGTCTGCGCATCCGTAGCCCCGTTTCCTCGTATGTGTCGCAGCTACTTGCATTTCTCAACCCTTCCACCCCGTAAAGCATTGCGGCCCAACGTCGCTCGCCGCCACCGCCACCATCGCCGCCTCTACTACTCTACTCTCCCTACGTTATTTCCACCACACATATTCAAAGCTCGTAAGTACGCCAACGAATACTCCTCCGCGACATACCGTACACCTATATTACCCCCTTTGCGTATTCGTCTCGTATAATGCTGCATATATATAACGCCTGTACGCGAACGATTGTATAATGCAACCCTCTCGTTACAAGGATATATATCACCGCGCATTGTCTGAATAACTTGTAGAGAGAGAGAGAGAGAGAGAGAGATCCAACGAGAACAGTATTAATGTGGATGCCGAACCGAGGCCGCCACCCTCTCGGACGTAACCTCGGCTTCATCATACCCATCGGAAAACACCATTTTTCTAGGACTCTCCCTTCGATACTCAATTAACGTTACTGCTCCATGGGATTATATTTGTAGACCTTTTTTCTCGATTTTTAACACAGGCTTTCATATATTCTGGGAGAAAATTTGATAATCTTTTTTTGAAGAACTTTTTTCGAATGTGCACGGCAAGAAATTTCTTGACCGTGTCACGAGGATTTTTTTTACTATTTTTATGATCGTCGTATGGAGTTTGATTAAAAGATTGCAGTGTTGCCATAGAAACGACGAAAGCTACGTATTGCTCTCAACTCTAAGTGGTTCGATGAGAAAAATAATAGCAATTTGCGTTAATTTATAAACTTTGTGGAATATTGACTCGAAAACAGGTAAATAATTGTTGAGTTCTTTTTACTTGAAATTCTCGTTAAATTCTCGTACACATCTTGAATTTAGTACGTTACGGATATACTCGTATATTTAATATAATCCAGGTAATTTTCAATTCTTACGTGCCTGATGCTACCCAATCGATAGCATTAAAATTCCCGAGAAAATTGAATTATTTCACAGGCGAGAGTTTCTCTTCGACTGTGCAGGGGCGGCCTGCATCTCTCTCTCTCTCTCTTTATTTCCCTCTCACTCGGTCTACTTGCCGCTGCTGGCTATCACTACATTATAGATTTACATTCAGCAATGGTAGCTGCTGAAGCACCAGCGGAAGGAAAGGGGCTGCTATATATCCTGGGACCATAAGCGTGTACCTTTGACGAGTCATTAAGAATTGATTCCCTCAGGCGAGTCCGGTAAGGTTGCTGCTTGTGCTCTCTCTCGCTCTTTCTTTCTGTCTCTCTCCTCTCTCGATCTATCGTTCACTCTCTCACTCGCGTGCTCAGAACCGAATCACGAATCCGATCGAACAAATCTCCACGCTTTTCCCTCCGCTTTGAACTTATCGTGTGTTTAATGAAAATTGTTTCATTCACTTTGGATAACTTTTGTTAAAACTATACTTTATGGCCACCAATAAAATTCTTTTTCTCCGGAGATGAGGCGAGCAGGGAAGGATCTTCGAAGGCATGTGGCAGCAGCCCTCGCAACCTATTTGATTATAAACCTTTTTTCATTATTATCGACACGAAAATATGTACACTTTCAAGGACAATAATATTACAAACGGTCAAGTCCCAATAAATAATTTACTTTCGTACCTTTGTGTCTCTCTCTCGCGCGCGCGCGGCGGTCCGTCGCGTCCTTAATATTTCAAGGGATCGGGACACAGCACGCGAAATGGTCTCGTGATTGCAATATTTATAAGGCCTGACGAAGAAGCTTGAACGCGGTATGCGACTGAGAGAGGAAGACAACGTCGGCTTTTGTACCCGCATGTGCGCGAACAGTGTCTCCTCGTATACGGAGCAGCATCACATAAGTTGCTCGAGTATTTACGAGCAGAGAGAGGCCTCTCGCGATCCATTGGGAAATCTTAAAATATATTTTATTCCTTTCCGACTTTTGCCGGAGGCTTCTGCCGCGCTCACTCGCTTCTCGCGGGTGCGTTGAAATAATGATGAATAAAAATGTTTAAAAAATCGATCGATCGATTTTATTCTATTTTTAATAATATCAAGACATTTTTAACAGTGGATTAAGCATCCGCGTATCTTTGAAGGGATTGAAATAGGGAATATTCGTTATTTAAAAACGTCATTTCGTTTTCGTTTCATCTGGAAAAAAATGTTACGAGCGTAGCTTTTTATACGTTCAATCACATTTGCGCGTATCAAATTTATTTATTTTTCTCAACGTCATTTTTTCTTTCTTGTTGTTTCTTTCTTCTTACTTCCTACTTTTTTCTATTATCATGGAAGAGGATAAGAAAACGCTTCGCTACTGACAAATCGATACGAGCTCCTTTCGAGAATGAGAAAAAGTCTAGAGAACTTTTCAGACTGCTATGAAATATCTTTATGGAAATAAATGTAAAACGTAAAATATAGCTCACGAGAGCTGTCTCTCCCATTGGCGTAAATATATTTATATATTTTCATGCCTCTGTATTTACATGTATATGTAAAATACATATAAAAATAGGAAAGAAAATCTAGAATGCATGTACGTATTTGTGTGCTGGATACATTAGTGTTTTTCAGTTTCTTTAGTAGTTCGCGAGAGCAGGCGGCAGCGCCCGCGCGTTTGTTGTGCCCGGGAATATGAATCATTTATCAGTCTCCTTTTCCTCCCTCCGCCTTATATATTTCTCGGCATATAAATGTGTGTGTGTGTGTGTGTGTGTGTGTGTGTGTGTGTGTGTGTGTGTTGAGTCTCATCGAACGTTTCGTTGCGAAGGTTAGGGAATAAAAAAAATGAATAATATGTATATAAATAAAGATATTTTATTGAAATCGTAAAAGCACGGAGAGTTGCGAGAAATAAGAAATTCGAGAAGAATCATAATGTTTTTTACGCTCGATATTATTATTGTTTAACGATAAAACAAAAATACGTTGAATTACAAAGTTTTCGTTTGACTTTTTTTCCACGACTTCCCGCTGGCAGAGTCGCGGCTCGCTTTGTTTTTTATACCGTTGTAAAATGAGGTTTAAAATCAAAACTTTTGAGCGCTCGCGCACGACCCGCGCTTTTTGGCAATTCGCGCGAGTCTCCTGAAGGGCGTCGGGGCCTCGGTTTATTACAATTTTCATATTTTATTCGCGAAGGGAGTCCAGGCCCGAGGGTGCGTGGAGATCGTCCGGGGAAAAGACTCCTGACAGACGTATCACGAGGCTGTATAAAACGAAAAGAGATAAAACAAAACGGCAAATAGTACTAACGTGGAGAAAAAGTGAGGAGGAAGTGCGAGCACAGGAGAGATGAAAAGCAGCACTGTCCTCTCCCGTGCGCACACGGCGCGGGCATTTGTTAATTCACGTTTGAGGCTGACGCTACCGAAAGGGAAAAAAACGTTTTTTTTTTCGAATTAATAAAACAGCTCGAGTATTCTAAAAAGGGCGAGCAGTGTAGAAACGTCTGCGCGTTGGTCGGAGGGCTTTCGATGAGGCTATTCAATAGTTGAACGCGCGACGACGGGGGATGATAAAAAAAAAAAAGGAAAACAGAGAAGAGCCTGGAATAAAAAAAAAAAAAAATTCAATTTTTCACCCTCGAATAAAATTATTATTGACAAATGAGTAAGCGAGATGGCTCACGTGCTGGTGCATCGTTTCCCATATTTCCGATCCTTCTCTTATTTTCCCACACGTACGCAAGCCTTGCATCAATTCGTACCCCTTTACTCGAAGCTGGAAAAAAGCTTATACACCCCCTCCCCATCCGCGCGGGGCTAGTCGGCGTATTTTTAATATTTAAAATTTAATTTACAAAATGCCACTGCCTACTCGACTCCGCTACTGTCTGTGAATATACATGCAGCGAGGGAGGAGGGGGGAGGTCGAAAAACCTGGCAGTGTTGGCTGCTACACCTGCACTCACGCATCCTTTTTTTGGCAAGCTCGTTTTTTCATATTTTTTTTGCTTTTTTATCTTTCTTTTTATTCATATTCTGCGTCTTTGTCTATTTCATTCGTTTTTTTTTTTTTTTTTTTCACTCGCGTTTGTTCGTTCTCCATTTCGCTTCCTCTTTTTCATTCGCACTCTGCTCGCAACACGCGCGCGAGAAGCACAGATACGATGGTAGCGAGTGAAAGAGAGGGAGCGAGCGAGCCTGGAATTGGGCTCGGTGAAACGGATCACGCGTATAGTAACGGATTATTATCGATGCGCCTCTACCAGTTTTTCGATGATACCGAAGCTTTTAACCCCTTTAGCTCATACACACGAGTGTTTGATGCGTTTTCATATTCTCCACATATATTTTCATCTTTCGTTCCAATATTCTTTTCTATCTTTTGTTTAAGACTCGTTATTTTAGGCATTCAATGTGAGCTGGTGCGCGAGCTTTGTACTTGCCGAAGCCTTTTTTCGCTGTCTTTCTATACTATACGATGCTTCCCGCTCCAAATCTATTTTCGCGAACTGATTAATGGCTCGTCGCTCTATTCGAGCCCGTTATGTATTAAACACGGCTCCGGATGCCGTTAAACGAGGAACTTTACAGGCGTTTCTTGTCAAACTCAGCGGCGCGGACAAATCATACCGAGAGTTGGCACTTGACATCGCAACAGAGAAGCACGCAGCATAATTTTGACCAAAGTGAATGTCAACGTCGAAGGGTGCTTTTGTGCGAATTGTTTTCGGAGCATGCGTTAATTAACCGAATCGTTGAAATCCTACACAAACGACGGAGGTGGGGAAAAGGGAAAGGGAGAGAGAGGAGAGAAGGACGAATGATTAAGCACACCTGCAAAATTAACCACATCAGATGATCGAAGCTTTTGTCCTCGTGTGTTCTAATCGCCGTCATCAAAGTACCTACCAGCAAGCCTATCCATGTTTCCCGTTACTTTGAGTCCACCTACGACCAGTGTACGGAGTGTTGAATTAAGCTGCGTATATACATATATGCATGCAGGGAGTAACCTCGTCGGACGGGCTGTGTAACGAGACGGGTACGAGGGAAGAAAGAGAGAGAGGAACTAGATTCGGCGGGAGTGAGTTGGCGCGCGAAGCGTACAAACACACTCGCTCGCTCTCGATATCGTGAATCAGATTCGCGAAAATCGATTGACCCGTCATCCTGTCAGGGCCCGTTCGAGTGAACCACCGCCGTTAGACTCGTCCTCGTATGCGTGTGCCTGTGTGTGCCTGCGCTCAGCCCCCGTGGATGTTCGAGAACGGAGGAGAAGGCTCCGCAAGGGGTGAAATTGGTGCTGCAAGAGCGAAGCTTTTGGATGTTGTACACGAGGGAAGCTTGCGATCCCAAAATCGGAGGGTCAGGCTTTTCGGACGGTCAGGTAATTCGAAGCCTCGATAAGGGGTCGGAGAGAGAGAGAGAGACAAACTCCGCCATCATGTTCTCCGTGCCTGCGCGAGGTTTCCTGCAATCACACATGTGTATCTTCCTGTCGAAGCGCCCAACTAGAAACAGAGAAGAAATAAGAGGAAGAGGGACCCGGATGAAGCTTAGCCGAGGCGAAGAGCGGCTTTGGCACGCCTCAAACGACCTACGTAATTCTCATCCAACACCATTGACTACCGACCATTGCTATTTAGACTCTCTCACCTCTATCGAATAAAGGGACATACGCGTACCAACGTTGCTAACTTTCTATTCAAACGTGGGGACAAATGAGCCTCGGGCACGAATTGTAAAGCGAGAAGCAGCTTCTCAGCGAGGATGCTCTTCCTCGATTCCTTCGTCTCTTGGACACTCTGAAATGCTACCAGAGAAAAAATCGTCCCTGGTGCGCTTCGTTCGCACTGGAAACAAAAATATCTTTCGCGTAGCCTTCCGATCTCGAGAACCTGCCCAAATTGTTTTCTTTCACTTTTATTTTATCTTGATGACATTGATTTTTATAATTTAATATGCGCAATTGCCGCAATCTGGTTTATCTCCATCATCAATCTTTTCTTTTCGAGCATTCCTCTCTCGCCCCCCTCTACTTGTTTCCTCCTCTCGTTCGAGACGAGCCGTGACCACCCCTCGCACACGAGAGAATCTTCTCATCCTCCTGGAATCAATTGCGGTTGTCATGACTACCGTAATGGAGATCCAGCAGGAACTCTCTCGCGCTCGGGCCTGCAGATATATATGCGGCAGCACGATGGTCAATATATGCGTGCGGGAATATATGCCTTTTCTACTGCGGGAGATTGACCAAAGCATGCGTGAGTAAGGGCGTGGGCGAGAGGGAAGTAGAACGATGCGGTACGTGGCTCGATTTGTATGTCAGGCTACATGGAATCAAAGACCGTCCAAGTGGTAACAATGTCCTAACCGGGGGGATATATGCGTTCTTCCATAGATATACGCGCGCGACCATGCAAGTCGCTCCGACCTGGGGAAGAGCCTGGTGCGAGGGTCGTTGCCACCCTCCAACGTAATATACAAATGAATGGAAGGTATATGTGCGACGGTAAAAGCAATCACTAGCCTGCAGCGTCATTAATTTTTTTCTTTTTCCAACGCATTACCAGTTACTCTCTCATCAGTCAAAACGGCGTCAATGAACTTTCCTATGTCCGGGAATATTTTTCATATATTTATGAACGTTTTCTACAACCGTTGAAACACGCACTCACTGGCCGATCAAAGTTCTTCTTTTGTTGAAAGTATTTCTTGTGCTTCTTCGAAATTTTGTCAATGAAATTTCCCCGGAAGTGAAAGTTGTCCAAAGTTCATTTTACGTGTCCTCTCGTCGAAACAGTTTAGGGGCCGATCATTAATTCCTTCGAACCAGGTTTCACGCTCGCCCCATTCAGGCCTTTCTAATTGAAGTTTATTCACCTTTCCATCATCAGCGCCCATCAATCTCTAATCCATTTATCGAAAATAGCCGTTTCCAATACGTGTCGATAGAAAAGTTTCGGGCGATTCGGCTGAAAGAAAAGTATTTTAAAATCGCGCTCGTTCCGCGTACATTCGCGCTGGTGGACGAGAAAACCGAAACGTGCAAATCACACGGGGCCAGTACTATCGATATCGCATATTTGTTTTTAGATTCTCGTTCGTATACGCGCGAGCACGAGGGTGCCGGCAGCGCGCGGTGTGGAGCGACTCGAAAGAGGAAGAGCGAAGCTTGTCTTTTATCACGCGATCTCAACGCTCCCACCGGCCTGGGAATTCCCATAACTCTATCAACCCTTTTCTCTGAAATCAAATTCGAAACAATGCTGTTGCTCGACGGGATCACACACCCCCTCGTGGCTGTTTACTCTGCTCCCAGTGTTTCCATGCTTTGGCAAGCCCAACTTTTTTCTTTGTTCTTCAAACTTTCTTTAGAGCCTGATAAAAGGCAGTTTCGATTCAAATAATTCGGATTTAAGGATAAAAAAATGAAAATGATTTCGAATGAATGATTATTTATTAATCTGGCACGGAATCGTGAGAAAAAATCTTGGCCCGAAGGCCGTCGAAGCAATCGAACTTTCCGCTATAATTTTTATCAAAATTTTGTTGACTTTGCGAACTCCTTAAAAATCAGATATTGTCGTTCCCGAGTCCCGACAGCTTTGAACGAACGAGTCAGTCAGAGACTCGATATTTTAACGAGTTTTTCCCGGAGTCTGGAAACAAAACAAAAAACTTGTGCTCCTAAAATCATATTCGTGGTTCCATAAGCGGTGAAAAGCTGATTAATGGAGTAGGCATTTAACCTCCGAATGGAATAAAGCCCCGTGGAGATAAATAATCGCCGAGGTATTTTTCCAGTACTGTAAAATTGCACACGTAAGATTCGAGTAAAAAAAAGGTTGGTGAGGCGTCGCGTGGTCAATAAACAATAGTCGAATGGCGAGTTACGAGTAGCACGTTTTCGCTAGGTGGTTGGGATTAAAAAACGAGGAAAGAAGCGAAAAAAAGTGGATTACTCGAGCGCCGGGACGGTCGAACCGAAAAGACCATCTTTCTTTCTCTCTTTCTCTTTTTTCTCTTGCGTGTCGACCTTTATTAATTGAGGCGGCGTTAATTTTAATCAGGCGCCTTTCCAGCCCTCCCCGCTCACCTTGGCCCCTCTTCGCTGCGCGCCCGTCGTCGCCTTTTCTATCCTCCTTCGCCCGCTCCCTCATATTCTCTCTCCGGTGTCCCCGAGATTTGATTTACGAATGCGAAATATTTTCCTCCCTCCTCCTCGAATTGATTTACCAGAGTGACCGAGACGAATAGCCCGCCACTAGAATTCATGCAAACTTCACATAAATTTAAAGTTTAATTAATCCGCGTTCTTGCCATATTTTACTCGGTCTCTTTCCTCGCGCCCACCCACCCTACTTCAATACTCTGACATTTCGTGTTTTTTCTCTCCCCCCCCCCCCACACATTCTCAATTTCTCAGAGTTTTTGTTCATCCCTCTTATTTTTTATTTTAATATCCTCGAGTATGCGTCCGAGAGTTTAGCGAATTTATAGGTTTGCTTAGCTATTTATTTACTCACGAAATCATCGTTGACAATGAAACTTCTTCACTTCAAAATCTCCTTTCTTCTCCTCCACCTTATATTCTTTCCTCACGTGCTAATATTTTCGATAAATCTTTGCGATTTTCATTAGCGATTCGCGTGGTTTCTCCACACCGTAATGCTGCGGCCATTTTCCTCTTCCGTATATTAACGCCTTAAGGGACGAATCAGCGGATACCTGGGCCACATTAATCCACACATATATACGCCCGGTGGAGAAAGCTTTGGTCAATGTGGAAGGTACATAACTCCCGCGCCCCGTACTTCCTCGCCAACCCGATGAGAAAACTAGATAAGATATGTTTATGTAGCATTAGAGAAGGAATGGGGCTTGAACGGTATAATATTGAAGCAGCGGGGACACCCTTTCGCGTGCTCTATTAATCCGACTTTAGTTAATTATAATCAACGGTCCGCCAAGTCGCCGAGGCTAACGCGTGTGCCATCTCTGCTGCTTGATTTACGGCCTGGAAATGGCGGTACTCTGATTTACAGGAATGGCTCTCGATACTATCGTACAAACTGCCCCTCGCTCGGACATCCCTTTCAACATTTCTCGTACGCCGGACGCTCTTCCCGAGAAATTATATCGTAAAGTCCGTGTAAAGGATTGCTTTGCCTGTAGTGCGGGTCAAATTTTGACCTTTCATTCCGCCGAGTCATTCGTTAAGAAAATAAATATTTCAAAATTACGTTAAAAATTGTGGAATGAAGGGAATAACTAAAATTCTTCAAAGTATACTTTCGAATTTTGAGTCAATTACAGTTCTCAGGAGGTTGAAATCGAGTTTGTTTGGGGCAAGAGAAATTTTAAGGATCAATCCATCAATTTTGATGTCGCAGAACGGAAAGTCGAACGCTTTCTTCAATTGTGCGTGTGTGTTTCGTTGCTGCATGCTCTGCCCTGCGGAACAAAGTTCACAGTCGCGCGGTCCCGTTATCGCGATTTTCAGAATCACCCTTCGGCTCAATAATAATCACGAGGTAATGAATATCCGTCAGTTTTATTATGAAATTCAATTTGCATAATCGCTTTTTCGAAGGACTAAAAGGGATTGGCGAGCGAACAAACGTGGCGTAGCTCTCAAACTTTTGTTGTAATATCCTAATGACATTGACGATATGGAGATGATAAAATTTGATACGTGCCCGCGGCCCGCCGCGAGGAGGATGTTGATGTTCGTGCAAAAACGTACTTGAGCCGCACCCACGTTACAATATTCTTCGCCATTTTATTCTCTCGCGCCTCTTCCCTCTCTGTGTACGTGCGTATATAACGAATAAGTCTTTTCAAAGCTGGACTTTTCGAAGGAAAGCAGAGGGGTGTGACGACGAATAGTTGGTAGTGGACATCCGTTGAAGTAGCGAACCTCCGCGTCGTAATTTGCATGGAGAAATGCTCGAAAGTGTAAGGAAATAAGCGCATAAAAAATGATCCCTTACGCCGGAGGCTTGGGAATAAAAGAAATCTCTCGTTGCCGTTTCGGCGTTCATTGGCCTCGCAAAAACTCGTTCTCATTTTCTTCGCTCCTGTGTGTGTGTGTGTGTGTGTGTTCCAGACGCGTTTTTTTCTGCTCATATTTTATTGCATTAGATATACACGGGGAAGAGTAGGAAAGCTTGTTGGGAGACCGGAACATGACCGTTGTCGTGTTCGTGAGGTGGAATTTCTTGCGGGGCAGATATTTTAGCATTAAGCTCGAACCCGCGCCAGAAAAAGGGGCTGAGGACGGTGGGGGGGGGGGGGGGGGGGGGGAGTAGTGAAAACTTTTGAAAATGAAAGAAACACGGTTTTTTATGGTGGTACAAGAAAAGAGGCATTACGCGGTCAGTTTGTTCTGGGATACTCTGGTGTAACCAAGACGAGGTACAAGCCCCGCGAGCGTCGTGCTAATTTTTCTTTGGCATTTTTTTCAATCACACTTTTGTGATCGTCACTGTTTGTCCTCCCCCCCCCCCCCCCCCCCCTCCCCCGCCCCCCGCCCCGCATTCTTTTTGTTTCGAGGCCTTTTGTCCTTGTTTCGCTATTGTAGCGGGAGCGAGAACGCGAAGAGTAGAAAACCCTGTCGAAAGATTAGAACATGGCCGGTTTCCGTGTTCAAAGTAATGCAGGAGGTTTCTCGCTTGTAATATCTCACCATTAGGCATAATCATCCCTTACACATCCGCGGTGCTCGCCTCGCTGTATCCGGAGCCTCGGCACAGTCAGAAGCCGGGCCTCTAATGCCTTATAATTTATAACGTCGTTCTACGTCCTTCCAACCCTCGGGCTTCTCGCTCTCTCTCTCTCTCACCCCTCTCATCCGACCTCCACGAAAATATATATCAGAATTAAAGTTAAAGGCCGATGGTAATTTCCCGTTCGGGAAGGAAAAAGAAGGCGATCGAAGGAGGGGGGGGGGGGGGGCGAAATTCATAAATGTGGCGCGAGTCCGCAACAGAGAGCCTTTCCTTCTTTTTTTTTATAAATTCCAATGAGCATGGCATTGAATAGGGATTCCGGGATTCCTGCGTCGCCCCGGTAATAAATAGCTTCGAGTCCCATCTCAGCCGATCGCGAATCGTCCATTCCTTCACTTTGACAATATCGAAAAAACTTTGAATCACTCATCCGTGAAATAATCGCCCTTGCTGACCCAAATAAATACACAATCTCGAATTTCTCATCAAGCGACTTCGTCGAGCGGGAAAAACACAACGATCCCTTGCCCCCCTGCCCACGATCTTTAATAATATTGTCAAATCCCTGTGACAAAATTGCCATTCGCTCGTCATACTACCTTTCTCGGTCAAATAACCCTTTCATCCCTCCTCACACCGAAGCGGGAGCGGTGCGCCTCTTCTCCCTTGTATCCGTAGCGACGATCAGCACTTTTCAAAATGGAGCACAATTTTTAATTATGCCGGCTTGAGGGAAAAAATACCTCGGATCGCATACGAATAGCCTGCTTCAACTTCGCACAGTGGCGCGGCCTGCGTTCGCTCCCATCCGCCCGGACGTTTTAATCGTTTTCCCTCCTCGCGTACATACGAAACCCAAAGTCTCTATCATATTATATAGACTCATCCGAGCCCATCGCGATGTGTATGAAGCAACTGTGTAACGATTTTACACAACACATAGGAAAAGCAGACTATGAGGCAGGTAGACTCCCACGACATATTAAAAATCCGGGAATTGTGCAGAGGGGAGTGCGGAGCGAGCTTCGCGGAGTAGGAATCGAGTCGCGGATGTTTCGTGTGTCGCGTTTCGAAACGCCCGACCGAGAAAAGTGAAACGATGCTGCGGGAGGCGAAGGAACACATGGGCCGAGGGCTCGAAGCGTCGGGGGAGTGCTCGCAGGCGAAACAGCGTTGCAAACAACACAGACACACACGCTCGCATTCCCTCCGCGACAAATCTTTTCCGCAAACACCGAAGGAATTATATGTAAGCCGTAAGACATAGACAAAGGGCTGCTCTGCACCAACGAGCCTCTTTTTTCTCCGCTTCTTTTCCCAGGTAGATGTAAACTCCGCTGGAGGGTGCTTTCACTCGTTTTCAATTCTCCTTCGATTTTCTACACGATCTTTTTCGGATCTTTTCTCTTCCTCTTGCGACGAACCGTGCGGAAGAATCCACGGTGCTGGGGGCCTCGAAATAAAACTCTCCGAGTCAGTTGCCAGAAAGAGTTTCTCGGTCAAGCCTGCATGCACTCAATTTGTTTTTCAAGATTCACCCCTTTTGTTAGAAAAATTAGAATTGTTAGAAATAATTCTCGAAAGAGAATCAAAATGCATGAGAATAGATCGAACTTTTCCTCCACTTTGTTCACGCGACTTATCGACTCTTCTGCTCGTTACTCCGAGGCATTAATACATCGGAGGTGAACCGCTGCTTCAACCTTGGAGAACAAGGGGGAAGTACTTGTGGCGACGAAGAAGCGCCTAATGCGCTTGGCAAACATGACGACTCGGAGCCCCTGCTCTTTGCCCGTATCCGCCCCCTCGATGTGCCATTATTTAAACTACGGATTTGCCACTTTTCCATACCCCGCCCGCTCGTGTGTCTCGTATTCCTCGATCGGCCCGACTTTATACTTTTTTTTTTCTGCTCCCCCGCAACATTTTCGCCTAACTCGAATCATTTTTTCTATTCCGATTGGCCAAAACAGTTACGGTAAATGGAGAGCGACGCGAGCCGACGAAAAAAATTCGTGAAAAGCGCTGAAAAAACATGGCGCAACGAAACTTGAATTTTCTCACTATTCTTGAAAAAGATGAAAATGAGAGATGCGAAACGACGCGAGAGATCGATTAATTGAGAAGCGGTCAAATAGCCATCAGGATTTTAACATCTTACGAAATTTATGACGACAAATTATTCCAAGCGACGAAGCTTTATGGGAGCCGAATCGGCATGAATGGTTTTCCTCCGTCCTCGCGTTGTGTCCACAATCCTCGTCGCGCGCGAGTCCTTTGCCGAGGCCCGGCGAACTGTGACAACACAAATGTCCATACATCCTTACAACATAACCCTCGTGCTTCGTTGCGTATAAGGACTTTGGGCGGGTGCTCCCGCGAGGCACTGTGTGCTCAAGTCTGTCCACACACCCTGCAAACCCGGAGTTTACATATGGAGAAATGCCACGAGCCTAAACACAGTGTATGCCCGCTCGCGTTTCAATGTAGGAAGAGCGCGCTTTATGCGTGTTGTAGATTTTGACCGCGTACATATGCGCTCCACACGAGATTCGGCAATCCAAGAAGGGCTCGCTCTCTCGCTCGCTCAACCTCCGTGTGTTCGAGCACGACACACAAAGACCCTGATGTATGAGGAACCTCCGCGTAGCTGTGTACCCCAACGAATGATGGTTATGTCCATGTAATGTCACTATAAATATACACGCTCCAGACCTCCGTATACACCCGTCTACCGCGTGTATGCACAATTTATCCTATGTATGAATGCACCCAGACGATTCGATGCAATCCGAATCAAGCGCAAACTCCCTCAGTCGCGTTGATTGGCTGCGGGGCTTATGTTAGTAATTCTCTCTCGTCGCTATTGTTCTGGCCGGAGATCTGCGGTGTGCAAACATCTTGCAAGGAAGAATCGATGGGCTCGTACTCCGATTTGCATTTTCGCTCGATCATTTGCCCCGGTGAATCCGAAAAATCAAATTTTTTTTGTCGTTTTTTGGTTCTTCAAAAATTGAGGCATTTTTAGTGTTGGTGCTCGTTCGACCGAACCAGAAGGATCGTCTTGGGCTGCGGAGTTGCTGTGACTTTGCACGGATTTATTTTTTATTGTAAAATCGTCATTCTTGTTCGTCGTTACATTTTTTGTGGCCTGTTTTATCTCAACGTTGGTGTAAAACAAAGTTGAAACAGCGCTGCTTTCGTTTAAATGAAGAAAGTAAAAATCTCGCGCGTTGTAATGCAATCGCGAGGCGAAGCAACGGCGCGCGTATATATATTTATATATATACGGTGAAAAAAAGCAGCGCGATGTGAATCAGAGAAGCGCGAAAGCGGGGGAGTGGTTGGTACACACAGTACGTACCGCTTAATAGCTGCAAATTACAATTCCCCGCCGACCCCCCCCCCCAGCCCCTTGTCTTTTATTTTATTTTTTGCACGTCTGTTTTCTTCTACCCCTTCCAACCTGGCAACATGAAAACTTTTCATTTTTATATTCCTCCCTCTTGTGCTTCGTCTCTCATTTTTTGTCCGTGTCTCGCACTCTTTCTCTTTCGTCTCGGTTTTTTTGCTGGGCAAAACGCGCCGGTACGTCCCTTCTAAAGTATTCGTACCCAAGAAAAACAGCCATTAGCGAGAGTTTTCGCTTTTCGCGCGAAACTTTTGTCCTCCTTTCCCGCTCGGCCGTGCTGCCCCATCTCCCCGAACCCCCTGGCCCCAATCCAGACATTCCTTTCCGTAAATTCCCAGCGCTTGTGTGTTCTCCCTCTCCTGCTCCTTCGCGCGAGAAGGGAAGAAAGAAAAAGGGGGAAAGTGAAACGGAGAGAGCGAGGATGCACGCGGGCGGAGCGATGCGGCGCTCTCGAAGACGAGGGATGAAAGAAAAAAGTGCAACGAAGAAAAAGCGAGACGTTAAATGGCGTAAACCACAAGACGCGAGCTAGACGCTTGAGATCAGGAGAAGGGGGGCGAAGCGGGGCAGCGAAGGGTCGACGCCTCCGACCCCTCGCGAGAATTCAAACTTTTCTTCCGCCCCGCGTATTTTTCATCGCCTATAAATTCTTATTTATATGCGACGCGTTCGTGTTTCTTTTCGATTAGAAGACGCGCGCGCGCGGCGCGGCAGCGAACGTTGCAGCTTCCAACTCTCGACACACAAAACCATTTGAAATTTTTGTCTATCCAACGGACTCTCGTCGCCCTGCTGGGACCGGAGTCCTGTGATATCATACCCTTGAAAATAAAACTTCAACTCTTGTGCACATAAATATCGCTCGTGTCAGTGAACCGTGCGAATTACAATCGTTAGAAAAACCACCACGATACAGTGGCGACTCGTACAACAAAAGACACTGAACTTTTGTAACCGATCCGATGATGCGCAAGTGAAAATTACGGATCGCCATCTTTTGTCCATGATTTCTCGTACACACAAAGACTGACAAATGCCTCGCTATCAAGTCCCTCGTTAATGCATTGTAAATACTTGGCTCTACATGCCTTTGTACGTTCGCTTGTGTTTAATGTATACCCAGACGTAGAGCCTGTTGAGTAACACCATTGGATATATTTTCACTCGAATCAGATGAGTTTCGCGGTCTCGTTGCAACAGCAGTAGCGTTCTCGAGCGAGCCAACAATCCGTTGCCACGTCTCTAATATGAAATATGGCGATGCATCACGAAACACCGGAACGTATATATATTTCGTCGAGTCGATGAATCATCTCTGTGATACTCAGCTGAATTCACGGGGCTCTCAGAGACCACGAATGTTCGTCCATTCGTTAGACGTCTGTCTGACGTTTCGCTTTCTCTCTCTCTCTCTCTCCTCTTCGCTGTGTGTTCTACATCGGTTCAAAATGACGACGTCGTTGTAGTATTAACACGGAGATTCCATAATTTTCAAGCTGTTCTGCATACGTACGCCGAAGGATCAAGATTTCCATTTCATAGACGGTTATACAAAGTTTTTGTTTGTTTATGCGTTTCCTCAATTCATCATGAGCCACCATCGACGCTTTCTTCGAACGGATAAAGCATTGGAAATTTGGACAATAAATGATGAATCATTACCCCTCCGCGTCGGATCCTCGATCAGATCCCTCGAATTCCATAATTTAATGCGTCTTTGCAAAATTTTATTTACAAAACTTGAATAAATATTTTAGTCACCGCGTGCGAGACGAGTGAACTTATCGCGTGCAGGTGTAGCGGAATATATTTACGTAGAATTCGATACTGTGCGGCGCCGGAGCGGAGAGCATCCTCATCCCTTCCTGGCCGACTGAATAAGGGGAGATCGAACAGGTCATTAATCAAACCGCACCCTCGCGGACGGACACCGTTATAACGGGTGTTCGCCTTCCCCCAAACCCCCCCCCCCCCCCTCGGAACACATCACACCTTCCGAACTCTGCGCACACACTCGTTCTTTCTCACTCTCACTTTTCCTATCTCTCGCGCCCCGAGTACCTTTATCTTGACGCAATAAATAATTATCAGATCTCCGTTATTTCTCGGTCTCATTAAGTTTATCAGTTTTATCAAAAGCAAGCGATTTTTCTAGGGGAAAAAATCAGTTGAAGGTTTCACCAAATTTCGTAATTTTCTTCGCTACTTTTTCGTGCCTTTGCCCACTAGAATTTCGGAAAAACGTAGAGTTTCATTCAGCAACGATTTCTCATCGAGTTTTTAAAATTTTGAAAAAGTTGCGAGAAGGCTCGAGAAGAGAGAGCGTTGCAGCCCTCGCGCACGAGTTCAAGACTTCCAGACACACGTAAAGACCTCGCGTAAACGGAAAAAGGGTCGTCGCACTTTCCATTAATTGAAAAAAAACATCGAATCTAATAGGAAACGTTGATTTCTCACGTAATCACAATTTGGATGCGATGAAAATCTCAGCCAATGAAAAAACCCAATTCTCTCGACGACTTTTTCGTTTTCGACGAGACAATGCGATATTCTGAAATTAGTAGATTCCACACTTGCCGACGTATTTTTATGTGTGTATGCGTGTAGAAATTGCCGTACCAGTTCGATGGTACTCGAAAAGCAGTAGCAGCGAAAGCCTCCACAGTTGCCAAGTGACGTATTATAATATTTCATCTTCTCTCTCTCTCTCTCTCGCCCTCTCCGTTGCAAAGAGCACATTTGCAATCCTCCTTCGCGATCCACCCCCGCATCCCCGACATTTGGTTCTCCCCTAACCTCCTCGCCTATGCAATGCAGCCGGCAAGTACAGAATCGCGAGTGAGGACGAGTAATATTGTTAATTCGCGTGTGTGTTTGAGTTCCAAGGGGGAGCTGAACCACCCTAATATATTCGCGTGCGCGAAAGTCCCGCGTACAGTCTCGACAAAAGAGTCGTTGCTTGGTGAAATCTTGGAAAATTTAAAAGTCCAAGAAAAAAGGTATTCGAAGGGCCAAACGTGTGAAATATATCGCGCTTCCCTTGCTCAATTCTCCGCGTCCGCAGTTTCGCTTCGTCGCTGTAAACACGCTCGGGACAGAGAACGGTGCAAAGATTTTTCAAGTTTTGACTCCTCAGTTCTGGTATTTAGCAGCGTGAACTCGTGGCGCACAAAGAACCGTTTATACACGAGGTTTCACGCTCGGACAAAGGTGGTGAGAAGTTTGACTGAACGTGCACGAGAGAAACGGAAACACACGTGGCGTGACTGCCCCCTCGAACGAATGGAGAAAGCGAGAGCAGGCGAATGAAAGAAAGTGTATGGGGCCATGGGGAGACTATCATTTGGAAAGCCTGGTGCGCACCCCTCTGTGAACTTTTGCCGTCCTCCAGCCACACACGCGCGCGCACACTTAATACGTATCCACCGAGAATGGCCTTCTTTAAAAAAGGGTTGCTCGCCCCCGCGTTGTCAGGGACTGTGTTCGTGGCAAATAATTTGGCTCACTTTCTCTCCCTCGCTCTCACTCTCTTTGCAATGAAACTGCCATTGGATCTGCTCGCTTACGGATTCAGCTCCTAACGGCAAGTCATTCTCTTTACTAACGAGTGACGTTTCCCTTGGAGAGCTTAACCAGAAAAAATTTCTTGGGATTTGTCCCAACGACCATTATTTACGCCTGTCGAAATCATTTACTGCGGGCATCCTGGAGATTCGAATAACAACAGATTTTTGCTGCGATGGATTCGCAAAATCGTCTCGACACTCGATTTTAAACAAATCCATCAACATCTGAATACAATTCGTTAGAAATTCGACTTTTTTATCGACCAAAAATCGATAAGGCTCCCGAGCTTTCCATTCTTCTCCTTATTCTTATCAAAAATGTACACAAACAACATCAATCGTGTACAATAAAACTACGGTGACGCCCTCTCAGGATTCCCCCTCGCGATTGGCTCACGAAAAATGATTTTGGAGCACGAACTCTTTATGATCTGGACGAGATTACTTTTTCTTGGATGCAAGCTTGAGTTCTCTCGACGGTGTAAAAGCTACGAAATTCTGAAGGTGATTCCCCACGAAGCGAAACCCGTTCGTCAGTGCAAAAACCTGCACAATGACATTTCTTGACAAAGAGAAGGGGACCCCAACAATCCTGAAGTTTCGATATTTGGTTATTGAACAACTGTTCTGATATGGAAACGTTCCAGTTAATTGTGCATACAAAAATTGATAAAGTTTGGTTAATTTGAAGAATTGTTTACAACGAACTCAGACTCGACGTCTGACAGCCATCGATTTTCTCAAAATTGCTGTGAGAAGATCAGATTTACTTTTAAACTTTTATCGCATTCAATGTTTATTCGATTACTAGTTTATTTTTTAAATGTCAAAATTCAGTGATGATTCCATCTTCAATAAAATTAAATAATCATAAAAATATTATTTAATTGAATAATATCATGAAAATTCACATAAAATATAACTCAATAAATATTGAATGTACAAAATTTCCGCGTACGAGTTAACGCATTGAATTTTGTATGACGTAGATTTTGATTTGTTTAATAAGAGTATGGATGACTCACTCGGAATAATCGAAATCGAAATTCCCGACAAAGTTTGACCGATTAAAAAAAGGCCCCGTCAGTCGACGCAGGGTGTTTTGGCAAAAGAGAGCTCTGAGATTTGTGTTATTTCGAGTCCCGCTCGTATCAGCATCAAGTTCCAAAAACAAAATTCCCTGCAACAAGACCCGTTTACGATGAGCAGATCCGAAAAGGGTTAAAAAAAAATCAAAATCCTTAAAACAGCCTGGCATTCCAAGCCTCGAAACTCCTTCATCTTAGTTTGCGTGTGTGCGAGGTTTGAAGAAACGCGATGACACAACGAGGACGTCGCCCCGACAAAATCTCAGCTGGCGAGCGCGCCGCGAGCTTCCATAAGCGGAGGAGCGTGGACTCTGGTATACACGATTTAACGTTTCTGTGGGTGGATTTCAGTCTGGGTCGTGTAGAGACCAAGGGTAGAGAAGAAGCGAGGGAGAAAGGAGAACACGAATAAGGGGCGGTGGGACGTGTGCGGGGTGGTTGTTGGGTCGGCTGGTTAAAGAGGGAGAGAGAGACGTGGATATCGAGGCAAGAGAAGCTTGTGGCGCTGCAGTAGAGAGACTCGAGTTTGAGGGTGGGTGTACCAAACACTGCTGTGCTCTCACTAGCCTCACATACTATTGTGTATACTATTGTTCTGGTTGGCTAATATCCAAGATGGCTGACTAGTTATACTCCAATGTATACGATATATATGTATAATATATTATACACGTGTATGTGCAGATCCATGTCGCATGGTGTGGAACTGTGCTGCATTTACTTTACACACATATAAAGAGGCATCGGAGGCCTGCTTGGTGCGTCTTCGCATTTCGCTCGTGTCACGAACCGACCGAAACTCGGTTCTCTCTCCTCCCTTCTCATCGTCGTCATCGCTGCTGCGTACTGTACTTTATGAATCCGTGTGTACTGAACAAGAAATTTGCCTTACTGGACGCGAAAGCAGCAGCGCCGCCGAAATCTCAGTGGAGTGTTTACGTGTTCGAGGGCTCGGAGCATCGAGTCCCCGAAGCTCACAGCCCTCCGGCGGTATTCATATGGACGGGAGAGAGTCCTGGGTAATGGACAACGAAGACGGATGTCGACGAGCAACACGACTTTGATTAGTTGCCGTTTGTCCAAGTCTCTCGCAATTGATCGATCGGAATGGTTCACCAGGTCCGCCCGGGGGAGAAAAAAGCTCCCGGTTGCTGCAGCGGGTAATCTAGGATTCATGCAATTTGGGGGGATGAAAGAACATTCTGGGCGCAGAATATGCTCGTGTTGTGGCTTCGCAGCTACTTGCAATCGCGGATCAGCGTTGAAACTCGGGAATTTTTGATTACTGAATTCTTGGTACAAGGTGATAGAGTCGCTCGTACATTTTGACACTTGATGCGCATCGTTGTGCACTCGTGCACTCACCGATCCCCTCGATTCGTCCCCGCACCTCCTATTCCCCATCTTTCATTTTAGTCTACGTACCAACTTTTTGCCGCGCATGTGCTACGTTTTCGAGTATGTGTAAGTTTATGAGTAGTCGTTTCCGCGTCTACGAACAACGAAGAAGACTTCTTGTCTGCACTGTAAAACCGCCCCTCCCTGCCGCGAGAGATGAGAAGCTCTCTTCATACTTTCTCCATATACCGCGCCAGGGCTCGACCTTTTTCTCGTCTCGCGACCCCTTTCTCCAGAGATCGCGCGAGTGAAAATCCCAGTGTGGAGGCGAGCGGAAGGAAGTGGGCTTGGCATTTTTGAGGCTACTTAGCCAACCCCTTACCCCTTTTTTACTGCTTACAATATCTTCCCTTTTGTGCTCTCGCTCGCTCTCTCTCTCTCTTTCTCTCCCGTTTTGTTGTTTTTTTCTGCTTTTCTCCGGCGATACCGGACTTTTTATGATTGCGGACGCTTTTTTGGTCTCGTCTCTCTCCTCCATACATCGCGAGGCTCTTGTTTCTTCGTGTATTTTTGGCCGAGCATAATAAGGGAAGATCGTACGTTGAAAGGAGAAATTGAAGGAGAGAATGAAAAGCCGGAATGTTGCAGCATGGGCTTTTCGACATTTCCATATCCCTTATTAATCGTGATCGGGCAAAATTTCTGCTTCCATTCCGGAACAACGAGTCTCTCTGAATCCTCGACGAAGAGTGAACGACGTTCGAACGCAAGTTCCCTAATGTTCCCAATGATCAATCAACCCGGTTTGATTATTTTTCTTTTTTCATTTTTCTTTACTGCTGATTGCCACTTTTAACTTTGCAGCGTTTTTTTTATATTGCTTCCAGGAGACGCGCCTCTCCCGTTCGTCTCTCCCTCAAATTTTCAACGTCGCTCCGCGCGAGTCCTTGGTGTGAAAAAGCATTCGCGGCTTCATATATAATTATATATATTTTCGTCGTGCCAGACTCGAGGCACATTTTGTTGGCCTCTCTCTCTCTCTCTCCCTCGCCTCGCCAGCTCGCTTTCCGGGCCTCTGCGCTCCCCGCGTCATCGCCGGCATGAAATGTAGATTAATATAAATATTCATAAACACCATAAAGTTTATGTCGCGAGTGACGCCCTCGGTTGAGCACTGTAGAGAAAAAGAAAAAGTGCTGGAGGAAGGAAAGCGGCGAGAGAGAGAGAGAAACGAGAACGAGACGAGTCGCATTCTCGCTCATCGTAAAACCACCCCCGACCCCCCCACTTCTCTTCCCTTTTTAGACTTCATTCTCTCGTTTGTCAGTGGCAAGACATTCCAAGATGGAAACCTTCAGCCGGATCCCTATACCAAATACACTTTTATTCTCAACTCGATGAAATTTTTACTGCTTTATATTAATAATGAATTATCGCTCAAGCTATATTTATCAAAGCGACAGTCTTTATTTGCTATTTGATGAAGTTGTTCGAATTCAAGTTTTAAGTATTTAAACACATCTGCCGAAGCAATGAAACGCTATTCTTCGATAAACGCAGGTGTCCCTCCGATAATGAAGAACACTAACTTTATTCCAGAATTCGTATCGTTCGAAAACATTATTCACGAGATACAACTGTGAAAAATGCAAACAAATTTCCACAAAAGGCTACGAATTTATCGATAAATTCGTTGATGTCTCGAGCGATTATATTTTGTTCGATTAAACTTGTGGCCCGGCTTTCTTCATCAAATTGATTTTCCCTCCTCGATCGGCCGCGAGGTCGAGGATCACACGTGGCGTCGCTTTCATCCGTACAAGGCACACCACGCTTTGCTGTCTCGCGTTATTTTTAATTTTACGATCGACGCGACGTGCCTGGCGTGTTGGCGATTTTTATCGGGCGATTAACGCGACGGTTACACGTGTCGCGCCGACGTTTACGCCTCGTTGAACGAGTGAGCGCTCGCGCGCGAGCTCATTCAACCCTCCTCCCCCTGCCCCGCGTACGTCACCCGCTTAACGTTTAGAGCCGAGGAATATCTCGTGACCCTTGGCTCGTGCGAGCCCTCTGGCCCTCTCTCGCTCTTTTAACACCACGCGAGCCAGCTCTCCACCCGATCGCAATCGTGACCGATTCTCCACGAACAAATTACGCCAAATCTTTCCTATTTACGGAAACGCCTTTTAAATATTTCACTCCAGTTTAATCCTTCTTCCGAGACGGAAATATTTTTCCATAAAAAATCGTCTGCGGAGAGCATCCGATCAACTTTTTTTTAATGCCTGCACAAGCACTCGGAACAGAGTCAATCATTTGGCGGTGTACTATGAAAATTATAGTGGAATATTTTTTATTTTCCTCCATGAAAATGATATTCCAATCGAGACGTAAAACATTGTGCGAAAATCTTCCCAACTAGTTAAATTATCCGAATCAATCTTCCTATTGTAAGATCCATTTTTTTAATACTATTCTACAAGTTGATGATTCGGAAAACATTTTTATTAAATACAACGACGTGAGAGAAGTGCTGGCGCTACTGGCGCTGTCGCGTCTCTCGATCCACACTTCCACAGTCGGCAGAATTTTGAAAATAAACACGAACGCCACGAAGTTGACTCGTTTTTAAATTTCTCTGCTTTTTTTAAATCATTCTCATTATTTATTATTTCTCATTTAAATTCACGGAATCGATTCTCGGTGGATCGATCTCTGGGTACTCAATTTATTATGAAATTGATTTGTTGTGCTTCAATTCGATTCGATTTAATGAATCGATCTTTCTTTAACAATCCGACATCCTTGTTTCAGAGCGTCAGTATAGGTGAAGCTTTTTCCTCGCGCGTTGGTGGCGCATACGGCTGTATTTGCTTCATTGCGAAAGGGTCAATAAACTTAATGACGTTACAATTAAGCACTCGCGTAATTAGGATCGTCACAATTAGCCATCAACGGTGAGAAAACATTTGCTTGCTGTTTTTTTTTGTGAAACAAAGTGAAAAGTTTTGAAGGATCCTCAACGGTCGGTTGAGTCGCGAAATTTCGCGAGTATTCTCATTAGTGAAAAACCGGAAGTGGGGTACTAGAGGAAACGAGGATGAGAGTGAATGTGGCCGAAAAGCCCAACAGTCCGGCCAGTGGTTTTTCTGGTTTTTCCTCGTTTCCTGTGGCCGCAATCATCGCCCGTTGCATGCTTTTTCATTCTCTCACCCGCGTGTTTTTCTCTCTCGTTCATTCGCCGGATAACTGACGCCACAAAGTCGACTCGGCGGTCAGCAGGGTGCGTTTGTTCTCACGTTTATCAAGCATTTTAACGCCCTGCGTTCAAACATTCCAGGGAATTGCAACAATCGAAAAATTCATGGGGGAGAGGAGGACACGAAATATTGTACTTTTTGAGAATTCTATCTGTTTCTTGTAGCCTAAATAACCAAAAAATGTGGGATTCGTGACGAGATTTTGTGTAGTAACCAGAAAGAAGAAAAATATTTGAAAAGGTCTGGAAAAGGAGCACCGCTCAAGAATTTGTCCAATTTTTAAACTGCGATTTCAATTAATCCCCGAAACATTCAGAGACGAAACGAGTTAGCTAACAAAAAATTTTTGAGAGAACCGAAAATTCATTTCGATCGCATTTGGTAATCGTTAAGGACGTAAGAACATTTGAGAAGAAGAGCACACGCAGCAGAGAGAGAGAGAAAGGGAAAGCAATGGAAAATTTATGGAGCGTGGGACGAGTTGGAAGGGAGTAAATCCGGCCACAAAATCCGGAAGCGTTTAACATAATTAGGTATCGGGTGTCGAAGCGGCGGGCCAGTCGTGGCCAGGCTGGCTGTCGTTCACGGGCGTTGGAGTGGCGGCAGCGGCGGCCACGAGTACGAGAGCACATTCGCTCTGGGGAGTCCCCTCGCTCTATAGATACCGCTGGTACAGCAGCAGCAGCAGCACCAGCAGCAGCAGTCTCGTGCAGTGAAGTGTGGCCCCTCAACCACTCGATATACATGCGTGTAGATACATGTCAACGAGAGCTAACCAACAAAAGAGCGTAACTCGAGAGATTCGATGTAGAAGCTAATTAAAACTCGCCTTTTTGGAGGGCAACGCGAGCGCGTCAATGTAGTAAGCTCTCCGGTGCTGCACTCTCCTCGTGCGAAATTCGCAGTTTCCATATCCACTCGCTGCTCTCGCGTAGTTGCTGTTGCACTCGTTTCGGTGCGGGCGTACACGTTTAACCCTTTCGCCGATCATAGAGCTCGTCGTGTATCACTCAATAATACGATTAACGTTACGTAAATAGCTGATGAGATTCCGCGAAACTTCTGAATTATGATACATTCGTATGGCGTGGCGTAGAATTCAAAATGTAACAAATTAACAAAAAAATTATTAAAAATTCATATTTCCAAATTTCTTTATCGTCATTTTCAAGGTGTAAAATCGTTAATCGCGATAAAATTGAGTATTTTTCCAATGGCCCGAGGCTTATGAAAAAGAGAAAACACACACGGGCAGTCCGAAAGTTTAATCCGGCATGGCCAATAAAACTCGAGCGCGGCGTCATCCCTATCTGTTGTCCGCACGCATTCTATTGAACTTCATCATTATTATTTTTAGTATTATTTTTGTTTTCTCTGTTTCAACATCGAGTGGGTTAACCACCAAAAAAACTGCTCGGTGTGTTCATATATTTTGTAGAGTCTGCTGAGGCGAGACTCGATACGGTTAACGCTATCGAATCGATCGTGTTGCGTTCCACCCTCGGAGCACCCTTTAGTGGTTCAAAGGGGAGAGAGAGAGAGAGAGGGCGTTGAAATAAATAAATACGGCAAAAATGACCAACGCTTTCCATCGTCCCTCTCACTGCCCCTTCAACGTTACGACCCCTCGAAAAACGATGCGCGGAATAACGATGCTCGTTCGCTTCACTTTTGGGGTATACAATTTTTTCCTCCCCTCCCCCGCCCTTCGTTCTTGGATTCTCGTACTCGTTCATCCCTTTAGTGCCAACGCGCTTTCTCACTTCGGACAGGAGCAGCTAGCTTTTTCCCCACTTTCTCACTCTCTCTCTCTCTCTCTTTTTTCATAAAGCGTGGAATAAAATAAAAAGTTTATCGTCCAGCTTTAATCCGGCCGTTTTAGCGGATGCATCGTTCGAAACGATGAAATACGACGGCACGGCTGGTTTCGGTGCATTGCGAAAAAAAACACACACGCAAACTCGCCACGCTCGATGGGTGGCGGTCAACGGAGGAGGGGAAGGAGGCCCCCGGCCGCTACGGGGACGAAAATAAGGGTGAGAGACTCGCGAAAGCCTGCCGCGTGCGCGTCCACAAAATAAAGAGGGAGAGGGTGAAAGAGGATCGAGCGTTTCATATATGGATTCATCTCGATTTCGATAGGCTCCCATGGGAATCGATATATTTCCACAATTTTCCATCTTTCCCTGCCCCTCGTTTTTTTTTCTGTGTGTGTGTTTTTTCATATCGCTTGCTTCCTTTTCTACCCTATTTTTTGTTCCGACTCCCACTTTTTTACAGTCCCATCGTCGACAGAACGATCCAAGTTTACAGTCGCGCGTATTTTCCTGTATAGGAAACAGTTTCGAAATTACTCGATCGAGCATTTTCGAAAAAAGCAACAAATAACACCGCAATTTACTGAAATCAAAGTGCCCTAAAGTCCCCTCCCCCCTCAATTCTTTCTTTTCGTTAGCATAATTTAAAAAAAGTATCAACGCTGCATATTCCCGAGAAAGTTGAAAACTCGGGAAAACTTAAAGGCAAATAATAGCCAACGTGTGCATTGTGCTCGAACCGGAAGTATAATACGCTAGTCGCGATTGCACACATTCAACAAGGGATTTCTGTTCTGCTCTCGTTTCTGGAATCTACATGCCGGGGGGTGGTGGTTTACCGACCCGGGCGGCGGATCTCGAGCGACTTCCTGGGTGCCGGTTATTACCCAGCCCGATATTATTATCCCGATGGGACAATGACAGAGTCGACTACCGAATCGTACACCGCGACAATGCACTGGCTCTACGGTCGGACCTACGTGGCTTTCTGGCCCCCCTCGCCTCCAGCCTGCTTCGCACATATACGCCCGCACACGCGCTCGCATCCCGTACGTACTCCGAGTGAAACGCGCGTGCACACTTAAATGGGATGCAAGTACACTGAGAGGCCGAGTTTCGTTCGCTTTTCTCTAGCTCATTCCCCTTCTTTCGTCTCATTCCATCAACGACATTCGTGATCTTCGCACACACAATTCCTCCGTTGGAAATACTTCGCTGCTGGCACACCGCGCGCGAACCCTCGCTTTTTCTTTCTCTCTCATTAACAACTCGTAATGGCAACCGATGAATAACTATCCGACATAAATCTGCCAATGTAGCATCGTGCACGTTTGCACTCTCACACTCTCCATCGGAATTATTCACCGGTACATTGCACCCTTGTTTCCATGTTCCAGCTAATAAAGAAAGTCTCGTGCGATCGAAAGAACCGCTCCGGAATAAGCAGCAATGCGAGAAAGAACTTTTCTTTCTGTACCGCCCACCGTGCGTTTGCCTTTTTCCACTTTGCTTTTCTCTTCGCAGACTCTTCCCTCTGCCCTGTTCTCCAGCATTTTCGTAGCCAATTTTCGGTTGTACATCGACGATTATTCCGTTCCATTTCGAGCATTCGAATAGTTTTAATCATTCGCGTAGCATCAATATTTCTTATCTCGCTCCCTTGATTATTAAGCATTTCACAGAGGGCTCGAATTCGCGAGAAAATTAATGTTCGATTCGTCAATTAATTTGTTAATTTTAACTCCATTTTCGTTCGCGCCGACATTCGGTCGAATCTTAAAAATGTGTTTTCTCGTCGTCACGCTTGCACGGACGCCACACAACGTTTTCACAATATCCATGCCGTGAGATTATTATCCAAGCGCGAGTTCCTTCGCGTCGAGGCATGTGATCCCTCGCCAGCATTGACAGCCTTTAACCAGCAGCAACCGGGCTGGGATCAATATAGAAACGTGACAAAGACAGGAAAATGTTTCTTCTATCGCGATACATTTGTGTCGTCTCTATCTTCGATAGGAGGCCAACGGAGGATCCCCGTTCTCCGTCTCTCCTTCTCGCGCATTCGTTCGATCAAGAACTTTGCAATGTAACGCAAAAGCTTTCCGATTCTCCAGCGCTCTCCGTTTGTGCCTGACTCGTGGAGGTTGCGCCGTTCGACGTTCGGTACACGCGTGTACGTCGAGCTCCACCTGCGTCTCCGTCCCTCTTTCTCTGCTGTATCTCGGCATTGTATCCGGAGCATTGAAACGTCGAAACAATGCGTCGATGCCTCGTTTTGTCTCGTGACTTATCGCCCGTTTCGCGGCGCGGTGGCGGCGAGTGCAGGAGGCAAGACAGGAAGAGCAGAGAGAGAGAGAGAGAGAGAGAGGGCGAGAGATGTTGTGCGATAAGAGGGGGCGCTCCTCGATACACAGAAGAGAGAAAAAGTTATCGAGAGAGGAAAAGGCCGGGAGGGAGGAAGTAGAATCGCGGAGAGAATCGAAGGGAAATACGGAGCGCAGGGAGAGAAGTTAATCAGCAAGTTCCATGTGGCTTGTTAATTAACCCCTTATCACATGAATTTTCTCCTTTTTCCCTTCTTCTTGTTCTTTCCTTTCATTATTATACCTCTTGTGTACACATTTGTTTCTCCAAATAAAGGAGACACGTGTGCGCCTACGTGTTCTTAGCTCCGATCAAAAGGGAATCGAGTCCTTTCGGTTAATTAAGCCCTTATCGGGTGCAAAAGAGAAAAAGTTTACTCGTAATAATTAGACACATTCTGCCAACGGGTAATTAGCTCATTATCGGATCTCATCGTTCCAGGAAATCCGCAATTTTTCAAAACTTTTACAACCTCGCGTTGATAAAACTAATGTCAAGAAATCCTGCATGCTGGGGGCGCATGTGTGTACTGCATCGTTTCCAAACTTCCTGCCATTTGCTCTGAAATACGAAAAAAATTAGCACACGTAACAGTGCAAAACGAGATCTAACCTCGTGTTGGCAACTTAATCAGCATAATAAAGATGGATAACTGCGCTGGAGAATACAGCGCGAGAGGATACTCGGGTATATGAAATTTTGTTGAATAGAAACGTTTCAGATGCACGTAAGTTCGTGCTTGACGTTAACGATTTCAGCGTACATATACCATTTATTAATACATATACATGCGCATATAACCGTGAACATTTAAATATATTATGGTTGCTAGTTGGGTTATTCTTGTGTTACCTATACATGCCAGATATAAAACGCCAAAATGAGGTAACGATTTGAATGGATATGTGTATACAAGTATTAAAATGGGTTTCCACACTGTTGAACACTGTCGTGAATTTATAGAAGCTTCGGAGGATAGAAGTGGCGTATATACCAACGCCCACGCGACTCTGTGTTAACCGGACACGTTCCTGGCCTCAGTCTTGGCCGACTAAGGGTTGCTGGCTTTTGCTTTTTGCCCTTAGTTTCTTCCCTTCCTCGCCATCTCTCTCTCTCTCTCTCTCTCTCCGTCTCGGTTTCTCTTCCTCTTTGCTGGTACTTAGTAGAGAGTTTGCCACTGGAATCGCTTTGCATACCATTTCGCGCGCTCCGCCAATCTCCGAGATCTTAATATCGACGGTAATTTAAAGGGGGACGGAGAAGAGGTCGATTTCGCGTTCTGGCGCGTGTTCAGACTCGGCTTTATGAAGCAAGGTCGTTTTTGACTCTCATTACTTATATATATATATTCCAAATTATACGGAATACACTTGCACAGCTTCTCATATATTTTACGTAGATTTATTTTCCGTTGAAATATCTCACTTCGGGATCGTAGAATTTTTGCAATTATACGAATAATACGAGAGCGAAGCTTATTTTATGTCGATAAGTATTTCCCCTTTGGAACAATCCATTAATCGTCCGTTTTTTCTTTTTGTTACAGGTGAGTCAGACATTTTTATCGAAATCTCCGACCGTTGATTCCTCGCAAACGCAAGTATATACAATAGCAATTCGAAAATGTCAAAAAATAACTTTTGTTTTTCACCGAGTGAACACGTTGCTCGTGTTTCGGTATCTTGGTCGCTTGATTCGCCCGTCTTGAGATTCCTCCAATTTGGTGACTCCACGCAGTTTTTTATTTCCTTTCAAATTTCGCTTACGCGGAATATGTTCCCCCGGAGGGGTGTGCCATTGCATCTTTTGAACTCGCGGGAAATTCCCTTGACCTTGTCGACTGCTCCGAAACGAGCAGCAGTCGGTACGGAACCACTGCATCAACAAAAACAAGTGAATCATTTACGGAGGTTTCATGAAAAATGCTGAAAAATAATGAAGGAAGACGAACACTTTTACTTTTATTTCTATTTTAATTGTTATACTTTTTTTCGTCGAGCCTCTTCTTACTGTGGCGGGTGGAAAGCGAGCAGACCAAGACTCTCCTGCTGAGCTTAAAGTGCCTACGTATGACACACGTATACTGTACATATATGGAGGAGTGTGTGTGCGTATTCGTGTGTGCAGGAAGCAAAAGAAGCGCGTGCATTCGGGCATTTACATCAAGAGACTCCGGGACGATGATAATTAGTACATAAGGGTCTGGTTGAAACATACGAAACCCCTAGAGTCCGCCGTACCGACTTTTGTAGACCACTGGAGTCTTTCTCTCTTTCTTTTCGTCTCTGCCTCCGCGTCTCTTGATCTCCCTCTCTCTCTCTTTCTTTCTCTTTCACTTGATCCCTCGCGTAGAAATCATCTCCCACCCTGTCGCACTTTCTCGGTCTACCCTCTCGCACAGCAAGTGTCACGGAGTCGTGGTTCACATACCGCGAATAAAAAAAAGACACGTCGATCCAGCACGCCCTTGTGACCTCTTCTACCTCACCCCCTTGCGACGCGGGCGCCCCCTCCTCCTCCGTTCTTTTTCTCTTCTCTCTTTCGTCTTTACGCTTTCTCACAATTTGGCTGGCTTTCTCATTGATGCACTCTCCGAGACTCTCACATTTTATATCACGAGACAGCTCGAGAGCTCGCGCGCGGAGCTTCTGTAGAAATGATAGAAGGGGCAAGCGCGAGCAGGGAAAACCGAGACGCTTGCTGCTGCTTCTGCTTTATTCACCCTTCCGCCATTTTTATTTTCCTCTCCTCGGTCCCTCATTGCGAGACTAACAGGAAAATAATACCCGGTTGATTGGCAATTTAGTGTTGAGATTGCTGCTAGAGGCTTCTGCATCTTTCTCCACTCTCCTCAGTTCCGCGCTTCTTCTCCCTCTTCTTCGTCGCCGTATTTCCCTCGCTCGGCTCCTTTTCATCGACAAAACTTTGAAAAAGTTACTTTTATTCCCGCTTCATCAAACGGAGGCCTGAACCTAACGCTAGCTTCCTCTCGTCTTTTTAATAACACGAATTTACCTAATTTTTCTCCCCCTCTCAGCATCCCCTACACTTTGCAACTCGAGGCATTTACTTTAATTTTTCAAAGCTTCGTATTAAATCGAGGAAATAAACGTTTCGAAAACCCAAAACGATTCTCATATTCACTCAGTATCTTCCCCCCCCCCCCCCGACCCATCTCTTCGCCGCCTCCCCCCCCCCCCTCTCCCTCCCCACCTCGTGCCGCACTCGCTCAACGAGTCTCGATGAAAAACGGTAGCCGATAAATTTTGACAGTATTCTGTCCATTGCATTGCAATAATACCGAACCATATATTAGAGGTGTATACGCGCGATGCGGAGGTGGTAGAAAAAGGGTTGGTGTATGCTCAGGGGCTGAAGCGCACCAGCTCACACCCCCTCTCAATGCTTTCGTATAGTTTGCACGGTAACATATTACGAATTAATACCAACTGCTACGGTGAAATATTACTGCAAAATACTGACCGTTATTTCGTTCTCCTCACCTCCCCCCTCGAGCCCTCGTCGCCCCTCAGCAATGTGAAAATTGTTATTATACGTTCGCGTTATACTTCTTGCGAATTTATATTCGATATGGCAACCCCCTCTGCCGCTGCCTTCTATGGCGCGCACAACGTTGAAAAATCGTTTATGAGAAATAATAATAAGTGAAATATGAAAAAATGAAAAATTAGTGCGTGCCTGAATCTCATTTCTAGAAAATAATTGCTCCTGCTGCAACCTCCTCCCGATGGGATTAACGTTTTTATTGTGCCATTCTTTTCAATTTAGTTTTATTTTTATCGCTATTTCGGAACAAAGCATTATCGAGCTTCGGGGCAAACAAAACGTTTTTAACGGCGCACACACGCACGCACACACACACACACACGGGAAAAGGAAAAATGAGCCGGGCCCCGTTGCAATTATTTATACTTCTAGCCAGTCTCCCTCTGTTAATTTGTGATCGATCTCGTATCCTTTAATCAATTTTATCCATTTCTTTTCCTTTCAGTTTTGGACTTATGCGGCCCTCCTAAATATATACGTTGAAAACGCAAAAGTATAGGGCGGTTATAACAATTATTGGGATACAAAGCATATGGTCACGCGGTACTCTCATTAAAAATGCTTTTAGCCTGGCACTCTGGGCTTTTTGGTTGAAATCCCACCCCCCGAACCACAAACGTATACAACACACGCCGCCGTACCACGCAACTCAAATCCGCAAAGCTCCCAACTCTTTTTGACATGAATTTATAATCGTTTGTGTACGCGACCACACTTATAGCGCGACAATAAGCCGCGCAGCAATTATTAGTGCTTCCGACTGGTAGAACAACGAAACATTTTTTTCTCACTCCCAGCAGTTCAAACGAACTTTCATTCACTGAGAAAATTAAGTCTTATGGAAGAAAATGCCGTTACGACGCCTCAGGTGAGTGCGAGGGTCCACCATATATTTATGGTCGAAGCTTCAAAATTTCGTAGAACGAAAACGAGATAAAGATTTTTTCCTCAAAATAGACGTCGAAATTTGGACGAACGGAGCCAAGTTTTCGCTCATTTTTTTCTTTCTTCTCTCTTTTCCTTTTTTCATCCCTGCGAAGGTCGAAAGCATCTCGATACTGCGCGAACAATGCGACTTGTTCGTTAAAATGTGAGCGAGAGAAGGAAAAAAAAAGAGTCGAAGTTTAAATGGGAATTAACGCGGTTGGATTGGCGGGATCAGGGTAAATCTGTAAATTATATTCAGCGTGAAATTTGACGCGGCAGGCTCGCAATAACAGCGGCGCATCGCCAGTGGGGAAAAGCACGTCGAGCGGTGTGCCGATGCTCTTTCGCGTATACACTCGGGCTCGTTCATTATTATCTCTATCAAGCTGATTAGTCGGTGAGCTCTCGAGCGCGCGGAGAGGGAAAGGTACAGCGGTCCCGACACGTAAATACACAGACTCGATACCGCTGCAGAGCCGGGACGCGGCAGAACGAGCGCGAGAGAGAAAAAGCACCGAGAGCCGCGGAGCGAGAGAAAGAGACGAGGCAAACTTTAATTTTATACCGTTGGTCCACATTCGACGTCGCACCGCGGGAGGGGGGCAAACAGAAACAATCGTGTGTGGCACATGCTTTTACGGTTCGCGCTAAATCACTGACATTAAATTATCACCACTGACCGAGCGGTCATCTGCCAATTATTCTCGACAAGTATTCCGAAGCTGCTGCGCGCCGAAATATATGAAGATAAAATAAAAATCATCATAAAAATGGGAAAAGATATTGAAGCATTGAGATTCGATTTTGCGATATATGATCGGCAATCAATTATTCTCCTACTTCCGCGTCCATCACGAATTTCAAACGAATCGACACATTTTTGCGCTTTATCATATGATTTTGCACTTTGCGTTCGAAGCGCCACTTTCCCGGGGCCATACTTCGATAATATTTTCTAATATAAAATTCTATCATTTCCGCGATCCTATGTTACAACAGAAACCGGAAGTGATGACGATTGAGCAAATCTCTGCGCGAACTGTGTTTTTCTCTCTTGTCTCCGCGCGAACTCGATGAACTTGTGCAAGATGTACGGATGTAAAGAATGCAACAAAAAGGGGCAGCCAACGTTGATTCGACAACGCGCGAGCTCTCCGGCATGCATTCGTAAGTGGCAAGCACTTTTGGGAGTTCCCGTCCAGTTAAACGGGACCCAAGCCACTTTGCGGCCTCCCAACACAATTCGTATACGTTTTAATATTTTTTTTTTTTTTTTTTTAACATCGCTCCCCCGCAAGCCCCGAACCCAACTTCGTTCATCTATGCAGTTACAGCATGAAATTTTTCCCGGCTTTTTCGATTTTCATTTATATTTCATTTCCCCCCGGCTGCCTCTGCTGGCCGTATCGCTCAACCGCTCGACGCTTCAGCGCTAAAAAGGGCCGATTGATTTTTTCGATTAACCGGGAGATTTTAGTCGATCGTTCAAATCGCAGGGGCACCTCGCGGCTCGGAATTGTAGCAAAATTTCATTTTTTTACTGCTTCCATCAAGATTCGATGCAGAATTCACAAATTCGAAAAATTTCGTCAGTGAATTATCGAAGGTGACAGAGAAACGGAGGAAAAGCACGCGAAGTAGTTCGAATTACCGGCAAACCAAATTTACACAGTTCTGAAAATCTTGCTCAAAAGTTTTCATAACAAAAAGAGAGAAAACATTTTTTTTTGCAAAACTGCGTGAAAGTGAGTGATGGCCTCGGCATTATTTCCGGAACTTAATTCGGCACAGAGTCGCGACTATAAAATCCCTTCGCTGGTTTCCATAGCTGAATATCGCATGTTTATACCTCGGCTGGATTAAAAAAAGGCGTAATATGACACGTTCTGCTGGCTGAGAGAGATTTTTTTCGAAAATTTTTGAGTAAAATTCGTTTCACGATACATTTGGTTGGATAAACTTTATTGCTGCGATTCTCGTGCTTACGATTTTCGTTTTGTTCCATAAAAATGGTCAACGAGAGAGTATTACTGGAAGGATAATGATACGTTGAGGAATTTTTGGTAGTCAAAACAGCGTCACAAATTGGCCCATTTATTCGAGGCGGTGCATGCTCGCGTATATATTTAATTTTTTTAAACTTCGCGCACTCTTTAATCACGGCGCCCTCATCAGGCGAAATGAAAAGCATGTCCATAACTCGTCAGGATGCTAATTCGTGGCTGCCTATTGAAAGAAAAAAAGAAAAAGCAATCGAAAGGAAAAAAAGTGGAATCCATCCGCGGTGAAACGTGTTTACTGATTTTTTATATTCATCGCAGCCGCAGTCCGACCACGTGTGGATATTTGTAATTACAGAAAAGCGCGCAGTAGCCAAATTTGTTTGGGGCTCGTCGTTTTTTATGCGACATTTGGAGGACAATCTCGTTTTTTTCCGTATTTTTTTCGCTTTTTTAATTTCGTACCAAATGAAGCGAGCTCACACCCCTCTCGCTTCTCACTTCGACGCTCTTTCGCCCCTTCGGCCCAGAATTCGGTCGAATCGCGCGCTGTTGATATTCGTTATTAATTTTTAATCACTATTTCGTTTTCTCCCCCTCGCGCGTAACGTACCTCTTTTTTTTTCATTTCTCCGGCCAAACACTCGGCTAAACTTGTAAATTATCGGAAAAAAACATTTTCGTTCCGAAATATTGTGCCCTCTCATTTTTACGAGGCACTCTCTCGCTCCGTGTCGTTGTTTTGTTTTTTCTTTCCAATTCGTAAATTCGTGTTTTTACTAAACAATGGCGGGGACGAGGCGAAAACAGTGACAATTACGCGTGAATAAATTAGGGCGCGAATTCGCTCTGCTGCTTCAACCTCGTTTTTTCGCCCTCGCCGCGCAACAAAAACCACCAGGTTTCATATATTTTTAAAAAATCAACAATAATTAATAAACATCGATTGAGAGCAATTTCTGAATAAATTTTTTACCGTGTTTTTCAAATATCACTCCGTCACGGGTTCGCAATGCGAAAAAATGGCTGAATAAACAAATTGATCGTCCTTCTTTTACATTCGTATTGATTTTTACCATGGTACACTCATCTGTATGTGCCGAGGCGCGATTATTTGTCAGCCAAATCAAAACGAAATCAAGCGAGCAAGATAAACGCCTGTTTTTTTAATCCCCCCCCCCCCCCCCCCCGCCACCGCCCCTTTTTCTACTGACGCACCCCTCGACTCCATGCATATTAATTTAAATCCGTGAAAAAGCAAGCTTTTCCACGGCAAACACAGTCGCCCTGCTGTTTGAGGCCTAACGGAGGCCGCGCTCGCGTCCTGCGACGATAGAAAACGTCGAGTCTCGCGAATATATTCGACGATTATTTTGCGATCGCTCGAGTAAAAACGCTCGAGTAATTACAAATTAATCGAACGCTTTTTCTTATATTTTCTTCATACTCCCGAGGATGTTTCACACAAACGCAGCGGGTGCAACGATTTTTTTTATCGGGATCTCAACGCCTCGGTGATGGACACGAATTCGGAAAAACTTTATTTTAAAAAGTCATTGACGATTTCTTCGTATTGGATGATTACATCAAGAATCAAAATCGCTTTCCTACTTTTACGAATCTTACGTTGAATCGTCCGTAGAATTATAAATAGTTTTGACAAAAACTGATTCTGAGATGAAATTTCATAAAAAAAATGTGCTGCTTCCACCATCGAATTCGTTATGCGAGGACAGAAAAATCATTAGCACAGATGCGCGGAGGTTTTTTTCGCGCTGAGCTTCCTCGACGACCCACTTTTATTCTCTACATTGACCCAGTAATTAAAAATTCGAGAGCAACCACTTCCGTATGGTCGGCACGTAAGCCACAAAGCACTCGCGATCCCTTTATAAGTCCTCGAGGTTGCCTCGATTCCTATCAGCTAATTTGCAACTTGAAAAATTACGAGAAAACACACAAAACGAAAGTAAAAACAGGGTGTAAAAATCCGGTGGAAAGTACATGCTACGGGAGGAAGGAAGAGGAGCGAGCGAGAGTAAGAGCCAGGAATCGAAAAAGACAGAGGAGAAAAGAAGAAAAAAGAGTCGCAGTGTGGAAGCATAAGGGGAAAAAATGTCGAGAGGAACTTTGCTCCCATCCCCCTCCTTCAGGCAGGAGCGGAAGGGGTGCAGGGGGGCTGAGTAGCATTTTCCGGTGCATGGAAAAAAATGTGCCCAATTTCGGTCGAGAGGGGACAATACAGCGCGGAGGTCATCGGTATGGAGGCAAAAAAGGAAACGAGAGAAGTGAAGAAGCAACGGAAAAAAGGTTCGCGAAGAGCGGAGATAAAAATAACGGGAGACTGAGAAAACGAGAAAGAGCGAGGGACGAAGAGAGAAGACAGAAAAAGGGCGAATCGAAGTCAAAGTGGTGGAACGGTGAAAGGCGCAAGGTAGAGAGAAAAACAGAGGTGGAAAGGAGCACTGAGGGTAACTCGGAGGGGTGGAATCTCTCGCAGCTTCAAGTATTTCGGCCTTTGATGTTCCCTGTCCCCCTCCGTCTCACTGAAAACTCCACGAGAACACCAGTTTTAGTGGCAGAACTGGCCTCTGTATTTCGCGCAACCTCGCACTCCTCCCCCGCTTCCTCCTCGCCGCCTGGAAAGTACGGGGTATCACCGCCACCAGCGTCATCATCGCCGTCGCTGTCGAGGCATCAAAGAAAGTGGCTCGGGTGAGGAAACCGATGCGCCGTGGCTTCTCTATCTGTACGCGAATATATACTCGTGCACCACACGCGCCTGTACATGCACAAAGTGTGCTAACTCACTTCGACGATTAAATAATACCAAATAATCTTGAGACAAGCTCAATCGCGGATGAAACGAAAAACACAAGATTAGAACGAATGTTAAACGTGGTCACAACTTTGTGCAGATTTTCGTTCACTCGCAGAATAAACCGGTTCAATTGGAGAAATCAATTTGAACAATCGGAAAATTCGATTTGAGGGAAAATGTCACAGTGAAGAAAAATCCAAAATTTTGGGGAGAATCGAAAGAAAAGAATTTCGAAAATGAAACAATTGAATGGAAAAAAATGAACGGTGTTACGAACAAGGGATGAGTAAATGCGTATGCGAGTGTTGGGAAAAGCAGTTAATTTATAATAATAACATAACCGAAGTACGAAATGAAAAAGTAATTATCTCGATTCTGACTTATGAAAACATCACGAGTAAAATTGATATAGAATTTTGATACTGCAATCGCAGCCTTGATCACACTATCCTAAACACAATTTCGTGTTTAATGCCCGAGATAACGCAACTTCCTCGGGGTGGTTTACCCGCACAGAATCGCACACCTGCGGCGATCGTGGCAAATCGTATACAGGAAAGTACTACCAGCGCGCGCCCGCTTTATCGTTCTATCGACGATGAAATTCGTTTACCGAAAATCTACTCTACCGCGATGTTTAACGGGAAATTGTAGAAACGTCCCGTGCCGGTATTTTATTTATTTGTCGTGTTTTTTCGATTGTATACGTCGGTAGAGCTCTCAATTGTCATTTAATCGTTCGCATTCATAATGCAAACGAAATCTCGGGCATTACATCGACGTAAAATCACATGTCAATAGCCACTTTAATTGCTTAGTCCGAGCAATTTCGTACGCGAGCGATTTTTCTTCCTTATTTAAATTTTCACGTGCCCGCAAATCGCGTTCAACAATTTTGCACTTTGAAAAATCGAATTTTCCCAGGTAAATTCAAGCTCGTATTATCGCAATCGACCAACTCGGAACCGTAAATATCTAACGAAAGTCCTTAAAACTGTGACCGTAAAGTTGTTGCATTAGCTTTGTAAAAAATAATGAATCTGCAAGTTGCATTGAGAAGAATGCGCGGGATTCAGCATCTTTTTATGTCTTTGTCTGAGGACGCGAAGAGGGGGAGCGATGGTCGAGAAAAGGGGGCGCAAAGGAAGAGGCATCTTGCGAGATCAATGTGGCGCGGGGGTGTCTGAGAATGCCACTTAGTTATTGTCTGCGCTTCCCTTCTCGTTCCGCCTTTTCCCCCACGCGTTCAGCTACGTGCATGTGTATACAGAGAAGACACTTACAAACTTCATTCGTTCTCGTGACGTTTCACAGAGACGCGTTTTCCCTCCTGCCGGGATTCTCGGTCGCGCGCATTTGTTCAAGCGTACGCAACGACGAGAATCGTCCGAGCCTCCGAGTTATTGAAATGCGAACGAAACTCTTAGCACTTCCAATAAAAGACGTGACCTCGTTTCGCGATCGTTCTCGTATAATTGACCGGAAATTTGGGACTCGGAGAAGATCGGGAGCGCGGCACTCTTTTCCAATTTTTTCGATCCAGCCCGTCCCGGATTCGTTTAACCGCGACAAGCTCGCGACCGAATTATCGCTTCAGAAACATCAATTTTGTGCATGAAGAAAAATACAAAAAAATCGATTCAAGAATACGCGTTGTGCCCCACCGTCCCTGAAAACCTCCAAAAATCAGTAATCAGCAGAAAATCGAATATTTCGTCGCCTAAAAGGAAAAAAAATGGCGCAGCTTCGCCTAGGCTCACAAGCCCGGAAGGTCTGGCTCCCAGACCGAAGTTTTTGTACCAAGGATAGCGATCCGTGCTACCGGGGAGCATCCCATCCCGTAATTTTCCGCCAACCTAAACCAAAGCGCACCACGTTGGATAGGCAGGGAGTGATGATTAACTTGATAGAAGTTGGGCGCGCAGTCCATTACTCGCAGATGCCTGATCATAAGCACGCTTCGTGTTATATTTATGTGAATTTATAATAGTTATATGTGTACGTATATCGACACATGGAAAACGTCCGATTCGACATCGGAGGCGATCCACACGAATGGCGTTTATCGGTGCATGTATGAATAGATGGCAAGGGAGTTATGTGTATAAACCTGCAAAGCGATATATGACATAGCGACGACGCCTGAGGCAGTGTCGGTTAGGTGATGCTGCGCGCTGTGCGAAGCAGCCCTTTGAGGCCTACCTTTCCCGTATTAGCAAAGGGCCCCGGGAGTCCTGTTCGTCGATTACATCGTCGGAGGTGCGCGTTCTCTGTAGCGCGGGGTTCGCATGCGGAGCTCATCATCGGGGTTTCTCTCTCGTTCTGCATGCAGAGGGCGTATCTCTTTCGCTCCTTGTGCGAACTCGCGGAGTATATCCTCGTCGTCCGGCACCTCGTTCGTTTCCAAGTGGGCTATTGAGAGTGAGACCAGAGCAATAGTCCGCGAGACAGAGGGTGTTTAGCATCTATCTAACGATATCCATATGAACAACACGCTCACATGTACGCGGACGCCGTTACACTTTCGTTTGCGGTGGAGAAGGAGCGAGGGGGAGATGAAGGAAAAGGGCAAGAGAAAGAGAGAGAGAGAGAGAAGGGGCTGGAGGCAAAGCGTGTTTGTATGTGTGTGTCGATGACGTCGAGGCCGATCAGCCCGTTCCGCTTTCCTCGAGCCTGGCCAGCACAGATACTGCACGCTAATGCGCCGGAATAGATTAATTCTGACCAATAGGAGAACCTCGATCGAACTGAGGTAAAGCGAGGAAGAGGGGGGAGGGGGAGGACTCGGAGCACATTACTCAATTATTTACGCTTCATTAAGTATATATCCAATGCCACCGAGTGTGTACCAGCAGCAACGCTCGCGCCGGCTCTGCTCCGGGAACACGATGGGAGTTTGAGCCTAGCGAAGCTTTCACGGAGAGGGGAACACACGACGCGTGTGTATCCGTGTGTGTCTCTGTATGTGCTCCAACCTTTCGTTTCTCTCTCTCTCTCAGTTCGTCCTCTGCGTCCTGCACCTTCACCGCATAAGTTCCATCCTTCTCATTGGCGTTGCATACACGTATGTACATCGCGAAACTCTGTACATTATGTATGGGGAGCCTGTTGGGGTAAGCGACCAACTACCCCACCCTCGAGAACCACCCCTAGCCCTCCACCTCCGTCGGGCGAACCTTCAACAACGACGGGGCCAAGGGGGCAGAGAGAGAGAGACGGCGAAAGGGGTTTTCGGGAGGTGGGTCTAACTTAATTATTCGAGAAATTCACCGATCCATTCCTGAACCCTCTCCAACCCCGAATATCACCCCCTCGCAGCCCTCCTTGCTTCGCTAGCTCCTGCACTTTCATATATACGACTCGTGTATGTCTGTGTACCGATAGGGGTACGTGTACATGCCTCAGTTTCCGAAGCTACTTCAGTGAGGAGCCCCTGCCGCCCATCGGCTCTCTATAACATCAATCCAACCCCTTCGGCTCCCTCTATTGCCAACTCGCCCTTATTTCTGGACCGAGTGCGAGTGCACCGGAGAGGGAAAGAGAGAAAAGCCGGAGAGAGAGAGGGGAGAGAGAATCGATTTCTCCGCACGATTCTCTTCTTATCGTGTTTCGAATGACCGTTGCAAAAGGGCCAGAATCTTGAGTGTTTTCGACCATCGTCCCCCTTCGCCTCGCGTCCCCGTCAAATTACGAGCATTTAACAGAAAAGATAACAAATTTCTTTCATTATTCGACCAAACAAAATTCATCATTTATGTCAATGTTACATTTACAGGCTCGAACAAATTTATACGAATGCGAAGGCGAAAGGGAAAGAAAAAAATCATCAATCAAAGGAATACAGGGAAGGACGAGTTTTTAAATCATATATCCCTTCGCATGATAAATCGTCTCGAACTCCGCAGCATTAATATTCATGAGTTCCGAATTAATTGCTCTACCGATCGAATCCGAGACGGCAAGGGGAACCGACCAAGAGGGGAGGGGGAGGTGGCAAATATAATCGTATCTAAATGATCAATCATCCCGTTTGTACAGCCCAGTAGCACTTCCAGAACTAGCCAGTGAGACAGAAGGCCGATTAAAAATAATAAAAAGAACTATTTGAAATAAGAGAAACGCTCGAAATACAAAACGAGCGAATTAAAATAAGAAACGCTCGTGAAAATGATGAGGTGTTGCATTCCCGAGGAAACGTACGCTTCTCCTTGTGTGTGTATGTCTTGTGTACGCACGTGCATGTGTGTCTGCGTACAACGCGATCGGAATGAAGCATACAGATCGGCTCGCTGCGATATCGCCTTCCCCTCGTCTCCTCTCTCTCTCTCTCTCTTCACGTGGACGTTAATTATCATCGCGTATGGAATTGTTTTATATGCCAGGAAGCACTTAAATAATATTTCACCGAGCCGAATATATAGACTCGTACACGATGCCACGGCTATGGGAACTTCCATTACTCGTGTGTATGCATTTTCCGCTGTTTACATTCGTATATGGGCCATTCGATTCTAACTTGATCAACGATCTTAACAACAAAATTACTCGCACACTGAAAACGACATTTTGTTGGCTGAATCAAATAAAATAGTCGAATACGTCAAAGTATTAGGGATGAATGCAAAATAATTTGGTCATGTGTTAAATAAATGTTTGTTTCAATTTACGAAACACTTAACGAGAATTTTTTTACGTTCCTATGAAAAATATATTTGGCACGGAGAGATATATTTTTGTTAGAACAGCGTGAGCTTGAGCATATTTTATGCTATAACGTAAAAAAATATTTGCTGCCCAAGAAAATGATTCTTTTCTCAAAAATTAATAAGAGTATAAATGATTATTACGTATACAAATGAAGCGAAAAAATTGTCGGGAGTTGTTTGTTGGTTAAAACCCATTTGACAACGGACAATGAAAACGAGTATCGAGGATTTCGAGGAATAAAATGAATGGAGAAAAAAACCATTCGAAAGCCTCGCACCTTCGAGGATCTCGCTTCGGTTAGCCCATGGAAAAATGGACAACTGCCCGGATTTTTCGTATTCGCATACCCGCGAATATATAATTCTACAGAATTATATGATTTATGCATTAATCGGGTAAAACAGTTGGCAATACGAGAGTCGCGGAGGCAAAATACGAGACGCACGATCGAGACCTCCGATAAGAACTCGACGGCGGCTCTTAGGTGGGCGGAATTCGTTTATAGCATACATTCCGAGCCCCGGAAGGCTCGAAACAATATGTGTACCGTGCTCCGGGGCTGCGACGCGCGGTAGTAAAATGCAAAGATATAGAAAATTGCCAGTGCGTTACGCTACGCGATGAGGGATTTACGCAGGTGTATGCGGCGAGCGATCTAACGATCCGCGCTCTCATCTCATCCAAACGTCGATCTTCAGCTCGTATATATTCACACCGAATTTATATTTTTACAAGCATTCAAATATAAATTATGTGCTAACATGCATCAATTCCGCGTGTCTATTTGCGCGAGGAGAAAAAAAATGTATGCCTGCGTACATGGCGATATGATTTTTATAGAAAAACGCCTCTATGGAAATCTACTTGCTCGTACGCCGCTCCCAGACTTAATAATAAGTTGCTAATTATTTATGATCACACTTTCTATTCATATTGAAATAAAGAAACACGAAAGTTTCGAAATTCATTGAACGAACTTGATGTACTCGATCGCTCTTCGATCTCCTTTTCCCCTCTCTCGGCCATGCCTCCTTAAATATATTATTCGCGTTTATTCTTATCTCGAATTATTATATATGCCGGGAAGGTTGCTCGAAAAATGCACAATTTTGAAAAATTTATTTATTTAATGAGAAATATATTTACACTCGTATATGCTAAGTTATTTGTACAGCTGAAGAAGCCAGACCTCCAAATGGCACGAAGCAAAAAAGTGACCCGCTTCGAAATACATTTCGAGAATAAATATATTCGCCGAAAATATCAATGCTCGTTATTATCCTCGCTCGATTCGAAGCCTCTTTGCCCGAGGAGAGTGTTTTCAAAATTTCTTTGAAAATATATATAATTTTGCTCGAGAAATCGCAAAGAGTTGCAACGAATGAAGGAGGCGATTTAAAATTGTGGCTCTCGAGATACGTGGGAGGTTAGCGGAAAGATCTTTCGATGAAAAGGAAACAAACGATTAGGAGAACGATCGCGAGCCATCTTCTCTCGCCGGTGTAGTATCTCCGGGTGATAATTATTTTTATCTTCATCTAACGATCGTGGATATTAAGCGTGTACGCTGTGCTGATTCGTTATCTTGAATGTGGAGCTACAGGCTTCTTTTTCATCGCGTAAATTATATACACCCAGCGAAGAATTATATTCGATAAATTACTGTGAAAATCATCGGAACGAAAGGACAGTGCTGCGCAAATTTTATGTTTACTCGCCAACTGGATTTTCATTTTTATCAAATTTAACGTTAACACGTTTTTTTGCGCATCAAACGATCGTGCGACCGAAGATGCGATTCCATATTTCAATCGTTCATTCGAGAATTGCTCGATTTAATTTCTCTTCGTAGGAAATTAAAAATTAAATAAAAATCGTAGGAAATCAATATATTTCACTATTTCGCGCCATAAATTTTGTTATGCTTCCCTATATTTTTACAAGATTCATAAAAATGATGAATATATTTCAAGTGAATTTCATTAATACTTTGGCCGTCTTTTCATCTTTACGGATCTTGATGTATAGGCGGGCGTTTCTTGAAGAATCGAGCGCGCCCAAAACTGTCTAAGATTTTGATAGACCAGACGTTTTTCGTCGCGCGACGATGAATAAATTCAGAGCGAGGCTCTATACAACAACTCGCCTTTCGTGGAAGCCTTTCGGGGTCTTTGCTCGCTAATTTCGTCGGGTAGACTAAACAGAGCGCAATTAAAATAATTCCTTCCGTTGTGCTTCGATAACCAGGCCGCGGGAGTCGCTGTTTCTTCTTGTTTTCATATATCAGCGAGTTTTTTTTCCGGCTTAACGTATTGAAAAGGAAAAAAAAACTCTATAAAACTCCATCGAATTTTTTGGTCTCGTTGGCATTTCAGGATTCAATTAATGTTGATTTGATTGAAATAAAAAAAAACAAAAACAACGCTAGCGTCAAATAAAAAAGGGAGTTGGATTAAATAATGAGATTAAAAATTGAATGATTTATTCGAATGGTCGGTTCACTGATTTTTTAAATCAGTTTATTTACTCATTCGTTAATTAAAATGTTTCTCCCTCCAATCGCATATGAAGCAAGGCCTCAAATTTCGTAATATAGCAATTGTGCAAGAAAAAGCGGTAAATAAGAAAGAGCGATGTCAGATTGAGAGAGAAGGAGAACGAGACGGAGTGGGGGGAGGAAGAGAGCGAGTACAGTGAGGGGGGAGAGAATTCTTAGCACACGCTACCGCACCATTGACAGCCCGAGTGAGCTTGCAATATTAATGCAGATCGTGCGGGGGTTTATTGACTCGGCAACGTGGTTGATGTCCCTAGACACACCCCGAAGCTTTTTCCACGATTTATAGAAACCTACCGGAGTTCAATAAACTATGCAAATAACAAAAATGTTTCCTCATAGCTAATACATATATCTCGGTTCATGGGAAGCCCAATGACGATTCAACTTCCGAACAGGATAAACAACAAATAAATAAATTCCGTACGGAAATAACGAGTAAAAATAAAAAAGCAATTTTGTTCCTCGTTGAAAAAAATAAAAAATAAAAATAAAAATGAAAATAAAAGTCTGCAAAAATGTCCAAATGTTCTAGGGAGGAAAAAAAAAAGGAAAGAAAAAACAAAGTGGAAGAAAAAAGGGAAAATCGAACGACATTTTTATTTGGAACCGCGAGACTGCCGATCGCTTTTTTCGACGATAAAAGCCTCGCATCTCGCGGAAGCCAAAAGCCTTTTTCCCGAACCAAACCCCGTTGCTTGCATTCCCTCTTTTTTATTATTATTATTATTATTATTATTTTTCGATTTTTTTTATTCTTTTCGCGGGACGGCGCGCGGGTGCGCGCGCGTCGAATCAAAGGCCTTCGCGAACGAGACAATTGCAGTATTCGAACGAAATCCAATAAAATATAGAAAGCGGAATTGGGGGTGGGTTGTTATACGACGGGGGGACGAAAACGTCAAGCCCGATGGCACGCGGGAGAGCGAGAGGGAGAGAGAGAAAGGGAAAAAGTAGACGGTCATAGAAAAAAAGCATGCATGAGAAGGTGAGAGGGAGGTCGAGAGGGAAATATGAATCGAGCCATCGAAAAGAGAGATGGAAAAAGGGCGAGAAGGGCATGACCGAGTACCCAACTGGTGGAAAACTTTTGATTGGGAAACTCGTCAAACGGGCAACCGCGAGCCTTTATGGACGAGGGAATTTTTCGTTTTTGTCTTTTGCCGGCATGAATATACCCACGATCTACATATATTTTTATATTTTCATACAGACGCATCTCTGCGCGGCAATGAATGTAGATTTGTCAAGCCATTCATTGATAGATTTAAACGCGCGTGAATGGCTGAAAGAACCCCGATTGGCGGGTTATTATAATAAATATTTTTCAACGTACTTTTTCCTGGATGCGGATAAACTTTTTGCAGCAACTCCTTTCACGATGATATAAAAATTGAAAAATCTTCGTTGCTGAACGAATAGAAAATCGTAAAGAAAATGAGATTCCGCTGAATCGATAAATTTCTCGATCGCTCGATTCGTTTGGAAATTAGCCCATCGCATTTCGGTGCCATTTTTTTTTTTTTTTTTTGGAATTGTTCGCGTTTTTGGTCGCCCATCCATAATCCTCGTTTCATTTTCTTCCCGTGTATAATAACGCCGTGACGAATATCGTCTGACGTATATTTATAATGGGCCGCCGGCGTCTCGACGACGATGACGTTGACGACGACTAAGATCGTAAAATGTTTAGTTATTGCGCGAACGAGGGGAATTACATTCGCTGGATTGTTATATAGGGTGGGTGCGCAATACGACGTCGAAACGGGGGAAAAGAGATCGCCAGGATTTCTCGCCAGTAGCAACCCCGCTCGGACGCGCGCTCTCCGACCGAAATAATCCGTGAGTAATTTCAACCGCAGCTTTTCACTCGTAATAATACTAGCGAGAAGGAGCGAGAGCTTGGGATCACCAACGACGAATGGTCGCGGTGATTATCGCAGGGAATCTTCATTTTTAAGTAGAAATAGGGTAAGTAGAAATTGACGCTTTTGATCAGACCGCGTTGTCCACTGAACCGGAACACGCGCAGGAACAACATTTTTTCTAAAACATACGGCATCGATTGGAGGAACGAAACTATGAGACGACATTTTTTTTATCATCAAAATATTTTCCAAGCTTATCAGCAAGGCTCGATGTTCGGTTAAATGTTTGGCAATGTTGCGAGTTACAGTGGCATTGTGGGGAAATTTCGCCTCGCTATTTATTAATTGATTATTGTAAATCGTGTTGACCAAGCGATGCTGTACTTTTGATTAAATTTTCTCTGTTTCGGTTTCAAAAATATGCTCATCAAACGTCACGCGAATTATATTGCGCTCCCCATTGAAAATTCCGGTGGAGATATTTCTGGGCAAACTGCAAAAATATTCCACTCGCCTGTTTACGTGCTGGGAGATGAAAAACAATTTCATGATTAATAGCAGATACGATTTTGATACTCGGGCAAATTGAATTTACAGTCTTCGTGTAAATTTCGTCCGTAATTGTTCTCCGTTTTCCGGTCCTCCTTAAATTTTCCATGGCTCGAAACTCACGCCAAATTCTCGAAGCTGTAAACCCGAAATACTTTACTTCATTATTGAACGAAAGATTGAAGAAAAAAAAGTGATTTCCGATGTCGTAGTACGATGAATAATATTTCTGTCTTTGCGTTATAAAAACGACAGTAAAAGTTTAGCCTTTAAATATATTTATACAAAAACCATAATATATTTTTAGTGTACAGGTGCACCAGCACGGAGCACACCCTCAAGTATTTTCCTTCGTTGAAGTTCGCACAAGAGAGAGAATGCTTCGAAAAATAGGAAGAAAGCGAGGCGCGCGTGAGAGAGACGAGGAGGAGATCGGGAACGATATTTCATTCGATATTGCACCCCGGCATTATTTCTCTATTTCGGTCCAGCGGAGCTTCTCTCTGTTTGTTCTCTTTCTCCCTTTTACTCCTGCCTGCTTCTTTGTCCTAGCTTTCTCGTATTGTCGGTCTCGCTCGCGCCATCCTCCAGCTCCACCGCGGCTCGATCTCGGCGTTTCCTTCATTCACCCCTTTTTCTCTGCTCAGCGCACCGCGTCCGTACCGAGAATAAATTGTTTAATTTATATTAAAAATAAATATAGCTGGGAGTCGAGGTCTCGAGAGCTGTTCGCCGACGGCGTAGAAATATTACTTTTAATATTAGCATTCGTTCTTCCCCTCCCGCCCTCTCCTCCTCCTCCTCCTCCTCCCGTGTTCTCTCCATTTCTCTCACTTTAATTTTTTTTTACGTCTTTCCCGCAATTTCTCGACTGCGAACCGGCGCAACTATATACATCGAGTGCGTGTATTTTTAATATATTTTTTTCTGTTTTTATTTCCTCGCTAACGAAACCAAGATCGCGAGAGAAAGAGAGGGCGGCGGGGGGAGGGACGAACAGCAGAGAAATGAAAGACGAGAGAACAGGGAAGAGAGATTCATAGCGCGGAAATGTCTACGACGAGAAATTAGATGAATCGTGGTAATTTATAGAGGCAGAGGAATAATAATAATAATAATAAAAAGAGAAAGAAAAAGGGGGGGTGGGGAGAAAAAGATAGCTAAACATTCCTCGGGTTCCTCGAGCATGGAGAACGAATATTAATTGGTGCTGGTGGCGAATCAAAATTAGAATTGGCGAATTTTGGTGTAGCAAGTGCCCGAGAAATATCGAATCTAATTTCGCTTGATTTATGCTCTTCAATTACGAACTAGCAATTATAACCCCGAAAAAGCGTATCCGGAGCTAGCGAGCTCGAGTTTTCCCCATTTTTTAAACATACAAAAAGCAGAGATGACAAAATATATTTCCGATGAAAGCTGCATTCGGCTTAACCCCGCGCACACCGACGCCGCTCCAGCGCTCGCTTTCGCACGCTCCTGCGTACACACACAAGCCGAGGGTGCGACGACGTCGCCTCGCTCGCGCAATCGCTCCGGCATGCACTTTTCGCTCGCGGGGACCCTCCGACCGCCCCCCCCGCTCTTCTCCATAATGCACGTCCACAAAGAAAGAGAGACACCAAGACACTCGAGAGAAAGAGAGAAAGAGAAAAAGAGAGGAGGAAAAGGCAGGGAACTGCGTGTATGGAGCGAGAAAAAACGACCAAGAAAGAGACACCGATGCGAAGGGCGCACCGTCCCTTGGACCGAGGGACCCCAGCTAGATGAATGGCAAGCCGTCCACGAATATTTCACGAGACGTATTAATATTGCAGCCTCTCATCTCATGGATGTATCGAGGTAACATAATGCTGTGCTATAGATAGCTCCTTATTAAACCAGCGGTCTGTATCCCAGCGTTGAGCAACGCTCGCCATTCTACCCTATACCGTTTACACATGCACGTACATCTTCTTACGTATGTACGCGTACTTCGTACATGTTACTGTATATGGATACATACAAAGATGAAAGAGGATGGGGCAAGTGAAGTTGGACTACGGCAGCAGTACGTATCTCATGTAAGGTGCAGTGTTGGGTGCAGCCTGCATTTTCGTCTATACAGCGAACGGCTTTGAGCATGCATATTGTGAAATGACGTCGCGTAGACGCCCGACGTTGACGAACTTTCGAGGCACGATCTTCTTCAGAACTTGTTCAATGTTCCGGGGAAGTATGTCAAAATTGAAAAGTCATTGTCGAGATTTTTTTCACTTGGAGCCTGTTGATTGATATTGGATCGTTTGTGCGTATGGAAAATCGTCACGAAAAGTCTAAAGTGGAATTATCGGGCTCGTAGTCCCGTCGTTCAAGAGTTTTTCGATGAAAGACTTTTTTTGACCTGCAGGAACTGATGAGATCGGGAATGGAATCGCAGCAGCCTCGGAATCCTGAAGCCTCATCTTTATGAGAGTTTTTGTAGTTCATTTGCGTGTACGAGTTTTGTTATATGACAAGTGGAAAAAGGAATTCAAAACGCTTGCACGGTTTGATGAATTTTTGAGATGTTCGAAACGAATTTTTTGATTCCATTCATACCCGGATTAGGGGACGATTTTTATTAAATTTTTTACTATTGAAGTTTGACTTTTATTCACATTGAAAGTGAGAAGATATTTGGACGAAATATTCGTTGTTTATTGACGTGTTCGGTAGGAATTCGTAAATATTTCAGTGGAAAAATCCTTCTGCAGTCGAATGTTTTCTTCTAACCTTGTGACGTCGGTACGATATTAAATTTTCTTCGTAATATAAATTCGTCTCTTCCGTTTTTCCACTTTTTTCATTGTTTCGATGGATCTATAAATTCCTAGAGATGTGTAGAACTTGGCCTACATTTACAGCTCCGATTTTAACATGGCCAGTTACAAAAATAATTCTCAGCCATTCATGCACGTTCGAAACGGACGCTCGAGAGGTCGCGAGCAGGACCAATAATAATGAAACGTTAATAAAATATAAAAACAGGTATATTTGGCCAATTTCATCGCACACCATCGCCAGCGTTTCTCAACACCGGAATACTCGCGAGATCGCCTGATGCGCCATAGCATTGAAATAAATCGTCATCTGCCTTGTTTCCATTGCGTCACTGCGAGGCTCGCTCTAATTCTTTATTTTTACTTAAACGACCTGATAAACTCGTTGACCTTGGCATCGTATCTGCTCGCTGGTCCTTTTCAATGAAATATCTTTCATACTGAAAGATTAATTAATAAATCTTTAATTCATGATTCACTCGCTGGGATCGAATTTATTCAACAGTGCTCCACTTTGCCGTTGAAAGTTTCAGTGCGAATTCAGTCAGTTTCCAAGAGATCGATTCTTCACAAATGCATGACAAAAAATATTTTTGTCATTCTTATTTTGATTGCCCGGTCGAGGCGTGTTTCTTTTTTGTCTATTTTAATATTGAAATATTGTCCACCGCACCCTACTTTTCAACCTACACTCCCACCTTTTATTGTTCCTCGTATACATCAGGTGTACAAATACAAATATACACGCACGTATACGAATATAAATGTACCAAACAAACCGTCTCCGACACACGATTTTCTCCGCGGAAACTCGACTCGAGATACGTACGTGCACACGCCCCTTGCTTAAATATTGACATTGCCTTAAGAGAAGATAAATAACCTTCTCCAGGATGAACCCGGGCTCCTGGACTGACGCCATTCTCGCTCTAGTTACCCTTCCTTCCCACCCTGTGTACGATTCCCTGTAATTCCTGCTCCCCTCCTTTTTTTCCATTCCTCTTTCAACGTATTTATACGCATCTGTGACTCGTCAACGATAAATACTAATCGAATTTTCCTGGCCAGGGATTCCGAGTAAATCCAAAAACAACGGAGAAAACACGCACCTGAAAATCAGAATGTAAAGACAAGGAAAATACAAAATTCATTCGACATTCGCTGCTTCACATTTACCTTCGAATCTCAACGATCGTTTTGCTGAGATTCTTTTTCTCCCTCTTTCTCATCATGAGGTATAATGTGTCGTCAAGAAAGTACAGTCTTGCTTGTCTCGTCTACGCGCACCGCGGGCGTATAATATGTCCGTCTGAAGGCATTAACTTTTCAAGTACCGCATAGCACCGATCCGATTCTCTAGACGACAGCGAACCTGCTCTTTCCTCATGCATTGAGACATTCCCGAGTCTACCGACACTTTAAAACGGTTTATTTATATGTTGCATGCATGAAAATTGTACTTGAATGGTTATAAATGTAGACAGAGACGTGTGAATCTATTATAACGTCGTTGCATACATGCACGTTGAAAACCTAATTTTGTTTGGATTTTCAAACCTTCTGTTGCATGTATTTAAGCATTTTTTTTACTGAGGCGACAAAATTTCGAAGACTGCACACGCGTTTCTGGATGCTGTAACGAAACTACGTTGAAAGGGGATAAATCGTTTTGTTTGGTGGACGAAATATTTCGATGAACATATCCAACAAAGTATTTGACGATCTCAAAGAAATTCGAAATATTTCATAGCACGCCTAGAAAATAATGGAGATCCGGATGACCTAACTCTATTTGAATTTTTGAATTTGAATATTTCTCGATTGAGAATCAGTGAAATATATCTACTTGCATGATTTTCTATTTAAAAAAAGCTTCCGTTTGATCCAAATGGAGCTTTTCATATTGAGCAAATAATAATTTTGTTGATTTCAATGAAAAAATGTCGAATCGAAAAGCCTAAGAGATCTAAATCAATTTTTTTCTGGGTGCCAAGCTTCTTGATAGAACTTTGTTGAAACATTTCATTGGGCGAACATTCCGATGAACGTATTTAACAAAATTTGCTAAGATTTCAACGAAATTTCGCTTCCAATTTTGAAATGTTTATATTATTCATATGATTTTTTAAGTACAAGTACTCTTTGTGTTTTTCTTGAGAGTAGAGAGTCTGGCAAGTTGAACGGACCCTAATTTTTTTTTTGATAGAAAGTTTTGTTAGAAAGTTGATTTTTGAATGAGCCTGTAGAAGTTTAAAGATGTGTTGAGGTTTGCGTGCATGATACAAAGTGTGAGTCGGAGTACAGAAACTCTCGGTTGGCGATGTACCTCGGTAACACACTCACGCAGACACGGCTGTTACATTATTCGCGTTTTTATGTGTGTGAGAATGGGAAGTAAAGTGGCTGGAGCAGGGGCAGACGTAGGTCGCTCGCATCGAGAGTGATTAATAATGGACAGACAAATAATTTTAGATCGATTTTCAAGGCACACCTACAAAACTGGTCTCCTTTAACGAGAATGTGAATTTGTGTGTGCGCGTGTCGTATCATCCACTCTGAAAAACACTCAAAAAACTGTAAAAAAAATATACTCGAAAGACTCGGAAGTTTCTTTCGACAATCGTACAATTTCGACTCTGAATTTATCGAAAATATCTTAATGGGAACTCCATAACTGCAAAATCATCCCACAATTATCACAGAGCTCACGCGGTCTTTCGCGATACAAATTTAATCACTTTCGTGCCAACTTTGAAAATTACTTACTCACTCGTGGCAAACGATCTTTATATTTACCGGTACGAAAAAGTCCCTAGTCATTGTGACGAAATAAGTACAAATTTTACAGGCCTCTTTACCCGTTTACCCGTTTGACTGAAATACATTTTTTTTATTTGAAATAAATAGAAACTAGATTCTCTTGGTTTTTATTGAAAAAATTGTGAAGTGAAAAAAGTGAATAAATGATCAAATATATCCAAGCAAATCGAAATCGATTGTTTTTCTTGGTGTGCAGAAAAGCATTTCCGGTGAGTTTGGTTTTTAATCCTCCTCGTTAATGCGTGTCAAAGTATTCAAACATTGATGGATAAAGAGATAGTTCAATAAGCGAGACCCCATAATTTAGCCAGACGAGAGAATTAATGCCGCGAATTTTAGCCTAATAATCCTAGCGGTATGCGGTGCATGTATAGAAGCCTCGGAGGGTTTATACACGCTGTAACAAAACTATATGGAGGGACAGAGATCGATCGGTAACTATAACAATGATCCATCTTCGATTTATTATCAATTCTCGTATATAATGGCTCGTTGTTTCCTTCATACGCGTAGTATATATGAGTGTATACTTGAACGATGATTAATTCGTCGGTGTAATTATCGCTCGATTATATCGAATGTTCCATCCGCTCGCGCACCGCGCCCATCGTCAATTACATCGATAATATACGTAGCTTGTGTAGCCAGGAATTGGCTAAATTTGTTATCTTAGGATGGGAAAGCTTGTATCGATATTCCCCGTTTCGTTATATGCATTTTCCGATGTTCGATGTCGCGTTTGGCCAAAATAGCATTTAATTTTTTATCGTTTATCGAACGATCTCGTAAAAACGGATCGAGCATAATAATAATTTGAGTCTTCGAGGCTTCGAGATTCTCCGATCCTCGAGGGTCAACTTCTATTGATAAACGAACAATTTCATTAGACTTTCGTCAAAATTTCAATCCATATTATGGGCACTCGAGAGCTTCGCGTTGCTGCTTCGCCTCCGATGATTCTATGTTGATTCTCGGATGCTTGCAGTGTAATTATGGTAAGCGTCACGGAGTTAACATCAAATTGCGAGATTTAATTAGTCCGCATTGGTTCGCTGCTGGGAGGTAAAAAGAATGATATTTAATTGGCCTTGCTTCTTCGGATGATTCGTGATTTCTCGGTTTAATTCGTTATGGCGGATTTTGCTACTGTGAAACAGGCCGCATTGCTCCGGACCTTTCTCCCTTCGTCTCACGCTCAACGGAGAATGAACGAGGAATAGAGAGAGAGAGAGAGAGAGAGCGAGAAAGTCGAGGCACGTCGAGTAATCGTGACGGCTTCCGCATGGATTGGATTAGAATAATTCTGCGGTCCAAAGTCGACGGATCGAATTAATTTTCATCGAATTAATACATCCGCGCATTAATCCAATCGATTTCTCCTCCTCCCCCCCCCCCTTCTCTCTCTCTCTCTCTCTCTGCCTTGCCCATCTCTTCTTCCCTTGCTCGTGCACCTCAATCGATTTCGATTGAATCGCGTGCTCCGCGCCACCAACCAGCCCGATTTAAATTAAATCGTCCTTCCACTGGCCTCTGCTCGCCCTTCCTCAACCCCCCGCCTCGACTAAATTAACCCTCTATGCCCATCACCAATCGCTGTTTCTCGCATTCAAACGTTCCTCTTTTTCTCTCTCTCTCATTCTTCCTCCTATTCTCTTCGTTTTCCCTCTTTTCATTACTCTTATACGCTTTTTTCTTACATCTCATTATTAAGAGCTCCGACGATCGATATTAGACAAAGATGAGCGCTGCTCCACTCGACAGGGAGAATCTTCAGGATTTTTCGTTAATTACAAAATTCTTATCGACCGCAATGCGATATCCAATGAAAAACGTGAAATTTCATTAAACACGAATATTCGACAACTCGAGAAAATCTCTTTCGTCGTTATCTCCATCGTTTATTTCCGGATCCCCCCAAAAAAAAAACCCTCGAATTCATGCTCCATGAATTATTATAAATTTTTCAATATCCACCAAATATTTCAAACTTCACGATCATCTTCCTCAAATAATTCGCGTTCACGTGCCAGCTGCCGCGAAGAACTATCGAAAAATTCAAACTCCCCGAAAAGTGAATGAACGCGAATCATCAATTAATGATCCTCACTGCGCGTTCTTCGTCGACTCCATTTCAACGGCACGTAACTTCACAAAAAAACATCGAAACGAGCGAACGAGAATGATGCCGAATTTTTATTACCGTTCCCACCAATAATTGATGCAACTCGTACATTTCTGCATTGAATATCCGGTGTAGAGAATCCCGTAGTTGTCCGCCCCCCCCGCAGCAAATCTTGCACAAATCCTCTCCCCCGTTATATCTCTCTCATTCCGTCGTTGCGCGTGTTGTTTGTGAATTTACATATATTCTATACATACATATATATGAGAGGATACACGATCCTAATACATAGTTTAGAGGACTGGAGCTACATACGTGCGAGCTAACACCGTACTAACCCCCAGACTAAGTCCACACACTGACTGCTGCCTCCCCGCTCCCCTTACGGTTCGCCAAACCGCTCCGCTGCTTTTCGGCTCTTGCCAACCTCTATCTGTCGCGACGAACACGTCCCGGCTAGATCGTGCGTGCACATGACATCCTCCCTACACTCGATTCCCTCCCTCCCTCCCTCCCTCCGAGGCTCCTTAAATAATATATGTGTATGTTGTATTTCATAGTAAATCCGCCCAATAGTATATCCTGGCGCTACTATCGTAGTGGTACGTTAACAGCAGGGACTAAATACGATTGAGCAAACACAGAAATATGGTGTTTTCTCAGCTACCTGCAACGGGGTTGGGAGTGCCGAAAAACTAGGCTTTCATTGACTGAACGGGGAGAGAGAGAGAGAGAGAGAGAGCGAAAGGGAAATTGACTTGGAGTTTTACGGGGTTTTGTCCGGGCTTATTTTGGTCTTTCTGACTTTTTCTTAAGCGAAATGGGTGGGGAACGGCTTGAAAATACGTCGGTCGTGTTCATACACAGATTGCTGGATCTATTAACTAAGTTCGGTGCAAAAAGTGACTCGTGAAGCATCGGGACGAGCGAGTGTCTGCGGATGTTAAATATTTAATCCTAAAAATCCTTAAATATTTAGGACTTTCGAGCGATTTTGTCTCTACAACTTCCGCCTTCTACGCTGCATTATGAGTCAAGGAGAATATGGCATTAATGTGCATTTATAGTGAATAGAGAATATGAGTATTATCAATTATTCCCAGATACATTAGAGATCCCGCTAAGAGTACATACACGAGCTCTTGTTACCTTCTCATATATGTACAAACCCTTTGTTATCTATAAATGTGCGTTTGCGCAACTATCTCTGTATGAAGAGAGTTACTCTCAGCTCGAAAACGTAGACACCGAACATTATTCAGGAGATAATCCACGTTGGTTATGTACGTTGAGAGGGCAGACCAGGGTAGGAGGATTAAAATGAGCAAGGGGAGACAAAACATCGAGGAAGGGATAGAGGGAGGGATGAGAGAAAAGATGGAAAAGTGAGCGTAGGAACCGCTTTTTATTTTTAGCCTGGAGTGCGAATGCCTCGAATCTTAGCAGGACAAAAAATCGTTTTCAATTACCAGACTATTTGACTGTGCCAGTAATCGTGTACAATTAATTTTGAGTGTATAAATTTGTTTTTTATCCACGTTAATTGACAATATTCGCGGAATTGCTTGGATTTACATATTATTTCTATTGCTGTAGTTTCAACTTATTTTTTCGTGGTAATCACAGGTTCGTAAGAATCGGTCGAGACAACTTTGCTTCCTTACTTTTTGGTTTTTTTCTCTGTTTATCGGTGCATAATTTTCGACCCTATGCCAGTGTTTTTTTTTTTTTTTTCGGTGCTCGACAGATGCAAATCACTTTCTTCATATCTTTTCTCGTACTCGGCATCCTCTTTCACTACTTCAGATGGAATTCATCTTCGCGAAACGTTTATGTTGACTACTCCAAAATAATACACAAAACGAAAGAGCGCGAGAGTACTTTTGCCGAAAAGATGTTGTTTCATGAGCAAATGCAAAGCCCTCTTCTCCTTCGAATATACAATAACGCTCAAAAGTTTGGAACCTCGCTCGCCTCGCTTTTTCGTAATTCATACCAAACTCGTCTCGAGCTTAGACTGATTTTAATGAAAATCGAAAATTCCTTCGAGCTTCAAAAACGAATCGAAAAAACTTGGAAAAATTTGATGAAGAATGTGAAACGAAATTTTGGAATGTTTCAGCTGGTTTTCCAACTGGAAATCCTCGTTTTCATCCACATTATTTCGTACGTGTCCAGTTTTCTTAATTATTTTGCATTTTTGCTTGTTCGAGTACCGAAAAATTCTTATCCAAATAATGAATCATTGAAGTCATCGATCCAGCAACAATCATCCAATAGTTTCAATGCTTTGAAACTTTTGAGCTTTAGTGTACGTAAAAACACTTCGAGAGGAGGACGTAACGTAGATCGGAGAAATGCTCGGAGCAAACGGTCAAAGAGATGAGCCCCTCTTTTCGTTGGATCCACCATATACAAACACACGAACCCTTTTTCCAAGCTGTTTTGCCACCCTCTTTTTCCTCGATATTTCTTACGAAGCCAAAGTGAGAAAAAGAGAGAGAGAGAGACTAGAAAATAATGTTTCGAGTCGCGAGCGAGAAAAACACGAGCTTTTGACGAGCGACCTGAATTCGAGAGCTCGCGATTAATTCAACGTATCAAATATTTCAATCGTATTCAATAACAACTATTCGTCTGGGTCGTCAGTCGATAATGTGAAAAAAACAAAGCAATTCGTAAAGTGGGTAAAAGCAACGATTTCTCCCTTAACAACGAATAATTCTAGAAACAAAATGAAATGAGAATAAATAATCGAATAAAGTAAGGCTACAGTAAATACAAAAATTTGCAAAGAAAAAAACAATGAAAAAACGATTGGAACGAATGTGAAACGCGTGTATTACGAATGAAAGTCGAACTCCAGAGCTTTTCAGAGTACATTACGAGATTTTTGCCTCCCCCGGTCCCCTTTCTCCGCCTCGTCGTACTTTCGGAGTGTGAGCTCTACTCGAAATTGCACGAAGGGCGGACAATGCTAACGAAACTCTCCAATAAATGCATAAAAAACAAGGGTGAAAAATACAGAAAAAAACAGAGAGCGCGCTGGGCGCAATAAAAGAAAAACGATATCGAATCTCCCTTGTATGGCAACATTTGCGGAATAATTATTTTCAGTTCGTAATAAAGTGTGCAGCAGACTTTGGTAAAAAATGAGAATTCTCGGATACTCGAACATGTGCACTCTCCCGATAGGTGAATGAAATCTCGAGAGGCAAAGAATACGATATACGTAACGAACTCTCGAGTATATGCATTCGCGATTGAGGAATTCAAGAAAAAGGCTTCACCGCGATTTAAGCTTGGAATTTCATTATTTGAACAACGAAACAAAGCTCGAAACGTCGGTGCACGAGATTTTTAGTGGAAAAAAAATGATAATTTTACGGATGATTGATCGCGCTGCAGTTTATTAAAGAATGTCGAAACACGCGCGAGAATGAGTGGAATTCGAGATTGAAAAATCATCGGATTACAATCGAAACTTTCAAACTTTTTAATCTTTGAATTAAAACCGAAATATACAGACAATGATGCCATGATATCAACGAATCATGAGCAAGGAACGATTCGTTAAGCGATAATGACGAGCCAATAACAGAAAACGTCAACACGCTCCAATGTTCCGGACTCTTCCTACTATTGTGCAGATTAATAAATAAATATATCTGTATACCTATATTATAAATGACCGGTACAACAAGCTTCGGGAAAACTGTGTGCAAACGTGAAACAATCCGATCTCGGGACCGGCCCGTCAGCCAGTTGGTTAGCGAGTGAGCCGAGCCTACATCGTTTCTACATCGTTGTATATCGAACAACATGATATAGTCATCACACATCTACTGCATTTTCCATCAAACATATGGGGCATTTGAGCCAGTTATATTCCCAAAAAAAAAAAAGTTCAACAATCGTGCAAAGTGTGCAAGAATGTTGGGGATCGATTGAACTGCCATTATAAATCGATCGAGTGAATTATACATTTGAAATTAAGTAGGAACATGAGCTTGAGAAAAACGATGATATAATGAAACTTTTAGAACAGATTTTTGGATATATTTTCTGTAGCCTCTCAAATTTAAAATCCACTTCATTGAGCCATTTTTTAGTAAATAATTTTCAAACTTGGAATATTTGAAATCTGCGCACAGGAAATGACTCCACAGGTCCCATCTTCCCATGCTCGAAAACAAATAAAAAATGGTGATAGGTTAGAAAAAAGCACGATTCCACAGTTTGAACTCTAAAGATCACGTGTGCTAAATTTTGTTATATTTCGCATAAATTCCACCCGAGAATGACGTATTTTTGGGGGTTGATCCCGCACAAAGAAAGCAAGCAGGGTTCGCATAACCTCACCTTACGCGAAGCTGATGTTCCTCCTTAAATTGTGAATGCGGTTTCTCTCGATTTCCATGGAGTGAAAATCCTTCCTCTTTATTCGTTCGAGTTTCAAATGTCGGATGTGATTCGGTTCCACTACGTTAATCGAGCTTCCATGTTAAGGGGGTAGAAGTGAGTAGGAGGTTAGAAAAATGGGGAAAGATTCGAGGCAATGAAAATCAAAAATGTGAGCAATTGCGAATGCGTTGCGTGGGACTTGTTAAAAATTCTTTCTCTCCGATGCGCGGTTCCATTTGCTGTAAAATGCCCTGTAGCGAATGAGTGTATGGATGAACTGGTGGACAGGGATGGGCTCCGAGCATACGATCGCAGCCACCGCGTGCGGCATCAATTTACCGTAAATAAATAAATCTATTTATACGAGCTTTCTCTCTTTCTCTCCCGCTGACACAGAGGGCTCGCCTCGCACATCGGGGCTTTTCACCGTATCAACGGAATAGTTTAAACATTAGACTGTTGAATAAAATATCGAGTTTACCGGTGCATACATACACGCGCGTGGAGATTTATGTGTGCACAAGTGTGTACATTTTTGTCTGTATGTGCACGTATATATTTGTATGCATTCCTGGACACCGTGGGATTTTCGTTAGCTCTGCCCGATCTCCGTGACACTGTCGAAGCAACGATGAAAAAACACTTTTTTATTCTTTCTCTCTCTCTCTCTCTCTCTCGATTTCAGTACGTTAGTGATTCAACAAGGTTTCAACAACATTTGTTCGGTACGAAAAATATGAGAGAATTTTCGCAAACTCGACACCAATTGTAAAATATCGAAAGGACTTGTGAATTCAGCGGAGAAAAATGGCACGTTTCAATGACAATGTCAATAAGACTAATTGAAATAAGGCTTCGAAGTTTCATATTAAAACGTTCGATATTTACGTTTCCGAGGAATAATTAGCCTCGTTCTTGCTCACGAGGATCGTCGCTCACTGGCTTTTCCTCAATCCGCCGTGTCAGAACGACCCCCGACTCGAGCGAGAATGTCTCCTTCAGATTCTCCTTTTTCTCCCCTCGCTCGCTCTCTTCGAGACTCCCGGACGTTAATTTAGACGAATTTCATTAGAACAAACGAACTCTCTGCTAATCCAGGCTAATCCGATTAGAAATTTTCTCCCGTGGCGCAGTCACACGAGGCAGCGAGAGAGGCAGATTCCACGATGGAGAGGAGAGAGCACACTCGAGTGAGAAGCGAGCCCTTCCATCCTCTGTTTGGAGCGAGACAGACTCGACAGTCTCTCCGCTCCTCCCTCTCCTTAACCCTCTCTCCTCGTTCTGACCAACCCTTAAACTTCAACCCCCGCACCCGCCCTTTCTTCTCCCTCCCGCACTCAGATTTTGCTCCGCTCTCACAAGTCGCAAGCTCTCGCGTGTTTACTGAAATTCACAGAGTCTAATATCTTCTTGTTGGTACTCTCGACTCTCTTTCTCTCTTTCGTCCCTCCCCCGCACTCTCGTTCTTAGTCTCTCTCTCTCTCTTTACCTTTCCCTGTACCAGCAAATATTTACCGGAATTAGTAGTCAGACGACTCTTGGTCGGTAAATCCACGGAGTGTATGGATTTTCTGCTGCAACATTCGTCCTAGAAATCTTGACTCTTTGCTCGTATCATTTCAATCTCATATTTTCCAATTCAATTATGATTTATGCGACCAAAAATAATTGCGAGAAACTAATGCTGTCGTAGCTTTTCTGCTCACCAAATCGAAGTTTGTTTGCTCTCAATGTTGAAATTATTTATCACCGTTTCCGCGTGTGCAAACGCTCGTTTCGACCGAACTTCGCATTAACCCTTCAGCTCTGCTGTTGCTTAATTTAAGCACGCAATATTAGGTTTGTTTCTCGATAATAAATAATAATTTCAAAAAATATTCAACTTTTAATATCCGTCGTTTTAAAATCGATCGGACACACTCGGAAAATCATCGATTTTCGTCAAACTATCGAAGACGATATTTGGACCTCGAGCCGGAGAAGGCGACGTTTGAAAGTGAGCAGTGGAAATAAGTGTAGGGCAGCTCTCCAGGAGGTTTATATTCGCGCGTTTTTTGAATTTCATACCCGCGCGTTAACTCGTGCTTTTTAACCTTTTTATAGTTGAGCCCTGTCAAACGCTCCTCTCGCTGGAGTTTCAGTTTTATTCTCGTTAACCCGAACACCTCGTGCTCTCGCAACCCCCTTTCCTTCCTCCCCTTAAACTTAACGATCCGAAATAAGTAATTTCCCGTTGTGCGCACCCGGGCAACAAGCCAGCCAGCTGAACACGCGCGTGTGTATTAATTTATCCTTGATTTACTGTACTTCGCACGAATCAACGTTTGATTTCCGCATTCCTCGTCAGCCCCGCACATACACACGCTAAGAATCGTATTAAGACGATTCAATTTACGGTTTAAATAACCGTCGTCGTATACACTCGATCGTCGAAGCGGAGAGTCGAAAAATCCTTTCGCTTCAAAACATCAAATTTTTGTCTAACTTTGCACCAATTGTAGCGAGTCAAGCACGATGCGAAGTTTTTACAAGGTGAAAAAAACACCGGGAAACCGGGGAAACAGCACAATAGCGTGCCACGAGAAAATTTTTGACGCCTCCGTTATTTTTTGGACTCACGTGAAAAAATTATACCGAACTCTCAAATTTGGTTTGGAGGATTTCGAGGTTAAAAACATGAATTTTGTGTTTACATTTCCATTCCAATAAATATTCTCTCGCAACTGGGCTGAATCCATTAATCGGGAAAGAACAAAGATTTCCAATCATTTCGAAATTTGAAGGGAAGCAATTATCGTTCGCTCGGTCCAAATTAATCGCTATCTTTGAAATTTTGTTTTCCATCAGATTTTCATTCACCTCCAATGATAATCTCACCACAGCCACAGTTGCTGCATAATTTGTAATGTTTTTTCGAGAAATGTCATACTTTTGTTGGAATTTAAGGGGATAATTTGACCGCATTTTAGTTACTCCTCAAAATAGAAGCTTTTGGGACGATTTAAAAAAATTCGTCGTCGAAATAGTCCCTCAGATATTTTTACAACGTAGCCAGCGAAAAATTCGTTACCTTCGAAGCTATTTTCCGACTGGTGTGTTACGGGGGAGGGTGAGAAAGCAGACGTCGAGGAAGCAGTGGATGACCGAGACGCGGCCGGTCTTCCCCATATTTAATTCAAGGCATATCCTCTCGCGCTCGGGCTTCATAAACAACGAGGGAAGAGCGGGAGAGCAGCAGCAGCTCCGGAGCTTTCGGGCTCGGGATGTTCCCGCGCGATGTCTGCCTCCGCGGAGCATCATCTCGACAACGTGTTGCAAATGCCGCGCGCGCCGAAACAACCATTCGCAAGAACGAGCCTCATTTCCATTAGCCGCATGCATATTCGACGGGCATTTCGCGCGTCCAGCAGCACGAGAAGCATCGCTCTGTAAATTTACGAGATCGCGCACCACGTTTGCAGCGAACTCGAAACCCTCTTAAGCTCCTGCCTAATTATTACACCGGCTGCCCGGAAACAGGGCGCGAGCCTCGTGTCTTTCCTCAACTCCCAATATGATGATCCAATGCAAAATTTTAATCAGCGTAGAAACGCGAATCGACGAATCGCATCATTAAAATGGCTGCTGTGATTGCTAATCTTCATCAATTTTTCTTCACCCACTTCACTAACGTCATTTTCATTTGTTCATTTTGAATTATTGATTCGTACGATAAGACAGTGCGCAGGAAATTCATGAATTTCTCACCTTTCTCATCATCAAATTTCGAGTCAATTGCACTCGACTGACATCTTCGAGAACGCTTTCAGTCGTTTCTGGGTGCAATGGTATAAGTGAATTTCATTAAATTTTCATGAGAAATTGACATTTCTACAAATGCCTTATAATCGATACGCGATAGCGGCGCAATCTTCGCGTTCCATTCGAAGACCTCGTTTTCCCCATTTTTCTCGATTATTTCCTCGATAATTTTGAAAATCCAAATAATCATTCGGCACGTTTAATATTTGATGATCGAACTGCTGGGAGCCCAAGTTGAACGATTTCCGGATGATATTCTGTCGAGTCTCGCCAAAAGCAGGAGACTCGAGAAAACGTTTTTTGTCCGATGACAAATGAAAGTCGAAAAAAATGTTTGTGCAAGCTCGCTTGCGCATGTGTTTTCGTCTAGGCTGACCAACACAAAGAATTATTGAACGCAGTCGACGCAGTCTTGCTATATTCTAGGAGAGAGAAAAGCACGGGATGGCGAGTAAAGAATGATTGGAAGTATCCGTGTGCCGTAAAAAGGTAGGGAAAAAGGACTCACAATCAAGGGCACAGACACAGACACACATGCACGAGGTAGAAAAGACGGATGTATAGTTTATACGTGCATAATACATGCCATACGTCTGAGGCAAAAATGTGAATCGCGGAGGCGCGTTGCGAGTTGCGTGCATTTTTCATTGTCTCATGTTTCCAAAGTCTACGTGCTCGAAGCGAAGAAAATAAAGCGGGCGAGCGCACATGCACACGCATACGCACACATGCGCGCAGTCCATCGAATAAATAATATGTGCGGACTCGTTTACTCTTGCAGAGGTTTGCATTGGCGAGAAAATATAGCTGCATTCGGACTCAAGCATCTGCTCAATATCTCGCTTGGCCCCCAGTTTTTTTTTACGAGTATATATAAATAAGTCCGTCAGATAAGATTGATAAAAGCGAAAGAGGAGAAAGCGGGGAGGAGGAAAAATTTTCGAGAGATTTGCTGGCGCATCGATGCGGGCTTCATTTTTGAGCGGAGTATTTGTTAAGGTGGGGGTGGAAACAAAATTCTTGCGCGTTCGAACGATCTGAGCTTTGATTCTGTCGGTCCGGTAGCGTCGATTAATGTTTGCTTCACAATTTGAAGTGCTTCAGGATCGTCCGGGCCGAGATTCTTACTCGTTGGTGGTGGTTTCGTTCCACTTTTTCGTGGCTACGGAAACTAAAAACTCTCCCGCTTCATCCTTTCTCTCGCGGTGAAGAGAAATGGGGGGATGTACGCGGGTTCTAAGGGAGGGTCCTCGAAAATTCATTTGCCTCAAAAGTCTGGGTGAAGGCCTCGAAAAACAAGAGACGACGACGACGTCGTCGTTGCCCCAAGAGATATATACGCGGTTTGAAAGTGAGGATGCGAGAGGAGATTTTCGTCGGTATATATGGAGCGATTCGAGTGAGAGACCTCTTGAGGCAAATAAGCGAAGCTTTCACCGAGAAAGGCCTTCGGCACAAGCCCGAAGGTTCGTGAAATCTATTTTTTTGTTTTCATAGCCTTAAGCTTTGCTTGTACTTGCTCATCGAATGGCTATATATGTATAGGTTTTTTCACGCACTTTCAGAAATAAAAAAATAAAAAATCGTACCAACCCCAGGAGGCTTACGTGCCGCCGAAACTTTCCAAATGAGCCAACTTTTCGTGTGTCTTTCGACGTAGATTTTTTTTTGCTTTTCATTCCGATGCCTCCAGATTCCCACCCCCCGCCCGTCCTTTATTTTCCCCCGTCAGAAAAGTGTTCTCCATTCACATATTAGCAAAGTTGTTGCGCCTCCGGAACGCAGACTTTCGAAATGGTGCCTGAGAATTTGACGAGTAGCTCATAAATTCTCGGATGCGAAATATGCGCTTATCGCTGCAATTCTCCTCCCTTTATCTTCCCCGCGGAGCAGCTCGTCTTGAGGGGACTCGAGCAGAATTGTGGCAAATATATGCACCACCCCTTCGAGAAAAACCCTCCTATTTCTCGTCTTCTCTCGAGCCTAAACTACTCCTGAGTTACTGAACTTTTAATGTTATACAATCTCCGGAGGCTGTTCTATCGAACTTCGACAGTTTTAATCGCTGTTACTCGTGTAACGAATTCAGTTGATAAATAATGAACAAATAAAATTTACGCCGTTGAAAAGTTGCGATACGAATCGATCGAGAACTTTTTTCAGACAATCTCTATAAAATTCATTTAAAATCCAGCGTAAACGTCGAGAAACTTTTCATCCGCACAATTACAACGTTTTTTCACTCATCATTCGCGCACTTCAATCAAACTGTCATTTTAATTATTCCTTTTCTCGTTTTATGTTTCAGGCCAAGTTGTTGGAATCTTCCCACGCTTGGCTCGGCGCCTCCACCTCCAATATATCAGGTGAGTCTCAATTACTATGAAAATATGCGAGTCCTGCTCTTCACATTGATTTAGTTTCCTCGCGACGAAGCACCAGCCCCATCCGGATTTCTCAATCCGCAGTATAAACTCTCGGGATATTTTGCATACATGGAAGCCCGCCTGGCTTTCACGATCTTTCCAATTGCTCGATTAAAGCATCGCAATCGTGTCCCCCCTTCTATCCATACACGAAACCAACAATCGCAGAGCGATCCTCGTACGAGGAAAAAATAGCGATCGCAGTTGTCGTATACCGAGAATAAATTTACTCGCTCGAACCCCATTATTGGTAGTGTCGTCCCAAGATAAAGAGAGCAATCGCATCGCCAAACGAAAATGTCGATACAATTTTCTCGACGTCACGAGATGTGATCGATCAATCGAATTCTGCTTTCTCGCATCTCTTACTTCGTTGCACGAGATTTCCGTTATTTTCTTTTAATCCCGCTCCTCTGACGATGCTTATTATCGTCTTTAACGTTCTTTATTCATTTCCTTTCCGTCTTTCATGGACGAAGTTTGATTCTATGCAATTACTTAAATGTGGCTCTCACTTAATGATTCATTTGCCAATGCCATTACCGACACAATACTTCGCGACGGATTCGTGCAATCAAAATTCCCGACCAGAATGTAAGCCTTCCGAGTCTGAAGATGCTCGAATTATTTTCGATTCTGGGCCCATGACTGAAACCACATTGAAAAAATTTTCATCGATTATCTGTTCCGTCGCGTGGACCGCACTTCCCAAAAAATCTTCACCCTCATCCGCGTGCTTTGGTCCGAGAATTTTGTATCGATTTGTTGCTCCGAGCAAATAAATTCGAGTCAGTATACATGTACAATTATGAAATTACGCGGAGGTGAAGAGACGAGAAAGGGAGGGGGAGACTTTATTGTGAGGAGCAGGTTCGGAGGGAAACGATTGAGAGTCGAAGAGGGAAAGAACAAGTTGACGCCATTTGCCGAGGGGGTTGGAGGGAAGGTCACACAGGCCTGACGTTTCGGTTCAACAGGGTATAAGTTAAACGTGGCCGAAGTGAGGGCGGTGAGGCGTGCACGCGAGAGTATGAGAGACGCGTGCGTCATTACCCGGCACAATAATAAAGCGCGGGAATGCATTTTGCTTTAATATAGAAAGCAATTTAGATAGAGGCGCGCGGCGAGGTACTCGAGGCGAGTTTTCTCTCTCGCTCTGCCTCCGCCGCGCCCTTAACTCATAATGGCGCCGATAACATTCCCGAGAGATTTATCCTCGTTCTATTCTTCGTTACACCTTCGATAATTCCCCCCACCTATAGTTTGTGTCTGAAAATTAATGAAAATTTCATCGTTTCTCGTGTATTAAATGGGGGCGAGATGAGTTGGCGCTGGTATGAATGAGAAAAATTCACGTATGATGAATAAATACTAACTTTTCATTGCATTCCGCGCGAGCTATTTTATTTATACGAAATACCAATTTTCATTTTAAAATTCATTATTTCAAAGAAGTAAGGAATTTAATTGAAAACCGACGCTCGGAAAATTTCATTCGAATTTCATTAATTTTATTGCGATTTTCTCTCTCCCTTTTTTGTTTTTTTGTTTTTCATTTATGTTTATTCCTCTTCCTTCGCGTCTTTCCCCACTCGTTTCATCAACGATCGTAAAATTACTCGGGAAAACATTTATTTTCGCAATTCTTTCTCGACTTCGTAACTCATTATATTTACATTTGCGCAATTGTTGCGAGAGTCTACGGACTCGAGATAAAGTTTCGAGCCTCGGTGAAAATACGATGTAACGGCGAAAAGAGAGCGAGAGAGAGAGAGAGAGAGAGAGAGAGAGAGAGAGAGAGTGCGGGTTAAAAAATAAATAAAAGAAAAAGGAGAAAAGCCGAGCGGTGTTTGGCTCGCGAGCCCTCAGCTCTACGGCGTTTCACCCTTCGTCGAGTCTCCAACGGCCCCAACAGGTGGCCACGGATATCTCGCTTCTCCACGCGCCGTTTTACCTTTTTAATTCTCCTCCTTCGTCTCCTCCCGCGAGTTTTCTCCTTTTATTTTCTTCTTGTTATTTATTTCATGTTGTTCTTGTTTTTTTGTTTATTTACTTTGATTATTTTTATTCTCACCCTCGCGATCAAAAATTTTCCGCTACGCCAAGTTCTTACTCGGGTAAAAACGAATCGAGTACTCTCCCTCGCTTCGCGCTCGAGTAGCGCGTATATATTTATTCCTTCCTCCGCTGACCGAGCTACTCGTCCACTTCAACGCCAAGAACTTTCTCCACCGTGCGCCGCGTATCCAAACGACTTTATTCCATTTCTTGCTTTTCATTCGCTCATTCCTTCGTATACATTTTTTCCATTATTTTGACATCCCTTCAGGCAACTTGCGAACGGAGTTTTTTTCTACGACGCACGATAGTTTAGCTTTGAAAATTGGTTTTGCTTTTCGAAAACCTCCTCAAGTTTCGTTCCTCATTCACTGGTTTTAATCGCCATGGAACTAAATCGATCCGAAAAACTTGCTGATTATAAAACAGACCTTAATGATCGAACCCCCCGAACTTTCTGTCGTTGTAACTCCTCGACAAACGGCCGTTAAACCGTTAATCAGGCCCTGAGAAAAATACAGTCCTACGAGAATCGACCTCGGAATTTTCGAATACATTTTTGAACGGTGCAATAACTCGAATGAGCATCGATGTACTTAATTGATAACACCGCCACCCGCCTCCACTATCGACAAAGCGTTAGTTCGTCACGTGCATAAAGCTATACCCGTGAGGGGATTTAAACACGCGCGGTATACAACGGTGAAAGAGCGTTTGTTGTTGTAAAACGAGGCTCCGGTAGCTCGTTTGAAACCACGCAAAAGCATAAATCCCTTCGTATAAACGGCGTTAATTACTACGATGCCGGCGGACAGCCAAGGGATGAAATGGGATCTCGGATCACCGCTGTACTACGACCCGGCTCCGTGTTCCCTCGTACAGCATCCCAGTAGCGGATCATCAATCCAACGAATACGTCGAGATATATTTTTCAATTGTTTTTCAATTTTTTCTTTATTTTTTGGTAAATAACCTTCGGCAATGTCGTCAACTTGTTTCCCATTTTTGAACTCGAAGCAAATCGTTTTCTTTTACGGAAATCGTGCGGAGAGTTACGCCAATTTTTATGTCAAAGTACGCTCCAATCAGTTTTTTACGAATCACTCGGAATGAAGGCTTTCTAAAAACTCATCCAGTACGCGATAGAAATATTTTTCTCGAGCATCATTCGATTTATGTTACATTCAATGCTGTTTTTTTCTGGCTATCGTGCCAAATCAGCTCCCCGACTCGAAACTGCTCTAAATTTCTCTAATGGTTTGTAAAAAATTCTCTATTTTTATCGTTCGTTTCGTTAATCCTTTAGAATTACGCTAAAAGAATAACCGATCGATCCAAAATGGAGAAAAAAGAAAATCTTTGGACCGAATCACCGTAAAATTACCCACGTTTTCAACTCTTTACTTACGCTCGTAAATGATGACGAGAAAACAACCGATTTGGTGGATAAATAAGAAAAATTTCGGCCGAACAAAATATAATTTGATCTGCCGAAAGAATTTGAAGCTTTCGCATTTGGGCGAGTTGGTAGAACGGTAAAAAAATTGATATCTAAAAAAACGAAAAAAAAAGGTGACAGAAAATTCGAAAAAAATGTCATTTTTCGTGGATTCGATGGTGTAGAAAAAGGAGAAAATTCTGTTGAACGAATAAAAGTTGAATTAATGATATTCCTGAATATTTAGTTGATTTGTTTTCCGGAATGATCTGTTAATAACAATTGATTTGATGATAAGAAAAGGGGGAGGGGCAGAATAAAGTTGAGAGAAAAAAGGTTTGAATTGACGAAAACTTTGGGCCTGTGAATGCCTCGATTTTTAGCCGACTATTCGAGCCTGTTGAAGCTGAAGGCTCCGACGTGGACGCGTCACGATCTGCAAGAGGCGATAGAAGCTGTGGTAACCCAAAAAATGCGTTTCACCCAAGCCTCGACCAAGTATGGGATCCCAAAAGGCACGTTGTACGACAACATACTTGGGAAATCGAAGCGGATGATGGTGCTCGAAGAGGCTGCTTTGAATAACGATGAAGAAAACGCAGTTTTGGAATTTTGCTGTGACATTACCGTCAGTCCGTACAACCGACGTACGAAAAAATCATTAAACGCTATTTTGAATTACGTCGAAAAGCTCAGACGGCGGAGGGATCCCGGATTCGTTTTTACCGGTTTATCAGGTTTTCGTTGGTGGTGGGCTTTTTGTAAAAAACATTCGATAGTCTCATTGTACTTTAACGACGAGAACGACAACGAATGACCGCGACCAACAGAATTACGATAATTGGACATTCCTCGAGCATTCATTTTTTCATTCCATTTTCTGTCTGTGTGCGCGCCTCTTATCCCTTTTCTTTTTTCACTCTTTCTCTCTCTCTCTCTGTAATTGAGCATCGCTATCGCCTTTAATGACGAATGTTTTATTTTTTCCTTTCTCCTTCGTTTTACTTCCATAAAAATATCTGACAATTTAATATTTCCTCGATTCAGCCGACGCAACGATTCTCCGCTTCAAAATTCGTTTGATTCATTCCCCCCCTCCCCCCCCCCCCCACAGCTCCTATTATCGTGAGAATAATTGAATTCTACGAGGAATTTTCTTCGAGTAATTTCGTACCTGAAAAACTGTACACAGCACACAGAAAAATCCTTCCCTTTTTAATCAAATTTGATAAATATTTTAATTTCTCGAATAATGCTTCGAGGATTCAAAAAAATTTTATTCGATCGCTCGAATCATTCTTCGCCGTCCAATCGTCGAAATTCCCGAGTGCCAAATATTTATTCGCCGTCCGATAGAATTATGCTAAGAATTAGAATGCCAACGACAAGAGAATCGATCGATTTTCTAATCAATCGAGGCATCATAGCGTGTCTTCCACTAGGTTTCTGCTGAAAAATAATTTCGGAAAAAGCCTCGTTCAACCGATTTCTGTAAATACAAAGAAAAAGTTAGAGGACGCTGTGCTTCTCATTCCATTTTCGAGGTTTTCATTGTTTCGATGCCTCGATAGAAAAAATTCAATAACGATTGTGTTGTAGAATTGAGAAAAAAGAAAGAAAGAAAAAAAAAACAAGTTTCAGTTTACGAAAAATGTCATTGAAAAAGTATTGCCTGCCACCGGGCTATCGTGATAAAAAATTTTATTAAAAAAAAGCCACGTTTTTCGCACGAAAGTGATAATTCGCCTTAAATTAGGATTAATCGAGCTCGTTTATTTATTATTTATTAAGCGCCGACGTCTTTCGTTCTGTTTTGTTTCCGATGGACAAATGAAAAGAGCTGTTAATCGTTGTTGAACAAAAAGTGAGTTGAGAATGCTCATAAAACGTTGTACAATAAATGAATGTGCCTTAAGAATTGATCCTCTGCGACGAAAAGTTTCGCACGAGCATGAACGGTGATCATGCGGAAATGAACATTCTAATAATTGCAAATCGAAGCTTTTCTTTTTCGTCATCGTAGAGAACAATAAATATTATACGAATATTTTTTTTTTTCCACGTTTAAGGAAAACGAAACTGTTGACTTACGAAAAATTTTAGATAATCTACACACTAATGTTAACGTCCATGAAAATTCACCTTCATATTTTTATACGTGTATGTATGGAGCACTCGACGTCAAACTAACCTGCCTCCAACCCTTTGCTCTACTCCAGTTTGACTAAAAATTTTGAAGACTCAAAAAAAACTCATGAAAAATAGCTGTCATGAGGAATCGACGGAATCATTGTTAAACAAATCATTCAATGTGAATTAGAAATTTTTAAAATAATTGACTTTCATATTTTTTAATCAATTTAAGGTGTTTAACAGTTACGAATGAGCATAACATTTCAAAATTCGAGCTCGTTTAACTATTCTTTGCCAAATTCACGTATTACTCTGATCAACTGAACAATGGAAAACACGTATGAGCCAGATCACATTTTTCCCACGAATGCAGAAGGAAGGCAATGAAAGAACAATTTTGAATATCATTGTCGTCGAAGATTTTGATAAAATTCAATTCTCTCATGAGAAAAGATCGATTCGAGAGTAAAATCGAAGAACAAAAGGGTCCGAGGCAGTACGATTCGGCGTATAATGCCCTGTATATATTGAGCTTACGCTTATGATGACGCATAATAACGATAACGATAATGACATGTGATTAGAAATTGTTATACCACAGAAAAGTGGCCATTTGCTCAAAAAGAAAACACATTTAAGTGTGTGAATAACGAGGTATTTATATTCGCGTAATTATACTCATTCCGACTGGTGGGAACAGAAGAAGAAAAAAAACGACACACTATATTCTCGTTATTTTAAACGACATATTAAGGGACCAAGAATACGAAAATATATGAATATTTAATAAATGTTATTTAATCCGAAGTTTTTTTTTCCAATTTTATTTATAAACGAATAAACTCATAGAGTTTTGGGTACCATAATTTTTCATCTTTCGATCGCACGAAAATATGTGCGCTCTTGTCACAAAGTATAAGAAGGAGATGGAGACGAAAATAATAATCCATCCGGATAGAAGAGACGAAATTAAAAGAGAGGAAAAAGAAGAATAACGTTCTTGAGCAATTAGTCAATCGAGTCTCGCTCGTTTCTTCTTCTAGCCTCTAATTCACTTCGCGATCTAAAGATAGACGAGGCTAGTCCGCGCTCTCGTACGTATCGCGCTCCGTCTGTCTATGTATGTGATTTCCAATTAATTGTATTAATTATTAAATTGGAGAAGAGAGAGAGAGAGAAAGAGAGAGCTTAATTAGAACCAATAAATAAACTATTAAATAATCGTTGTAAATTGAGGCCGTGCGTCGTGCCCGATACAATGTTCCACTTTTCCTATATCGCTTTAATATATATTTATATATATACGGAATTAAATCGAAGACGAATTAATATATTTTGACGAATCGTCCAGTCGATAATTCAGACTCGAATATCACGTTGAAGATAAATTTTGTAAAAGCGCCGCTACGACAAAGATGTATGGCGAGAGACGAAGCACGTCGAACCGACGACCTGGAAATTCATCACGTTTTTTTCTCTCATTAAATCGTTCCATTTACAGAAGTTCGAGGCACCGCATCAAGGTATCGAAAAAACACACTCGGATAAAACGTGTTGTGAAAATCGTGAAAAAAATAAATTCTCATTCGACCCAAAGAGCACGTACACGGCGCTCGAGTTTGAAATATTATTGAGTATCGCTTATCATTTCCTTTAAAAAACAAAAACCTTCCAAGCCCCCACGAAGAAAATAGAACGCAACACTAATCTCGCACTTTTTACCGCTTTCTTTCTCTCGCTCTCTCGCGGTGGGGCTGTTCCAGCAGACAGTTATCAGTATCAGCTACAATCGCTGTGGCAAAAGTGTTGGAACACGAATTCTGGACTTGTTCACAATCTACGATTCCGCGAACGAGGACCACTGAAATCTTGGCGACCCGAAACCATGGCCGAAGCGATTTTCAGCGTTCTCAAGGAGGGACTTTCTCTCAGCCAAGCTGCCAGGTCGGTTCGCTCAACATCGCCATTTATTCTTGTATCCGAATGTTCATACACTTTCTCACGTAATAAGCAACGTTATTTATATCCTGTCGATTCTTATCAGTCCGCTATCAATTTCACCCGCGTTGGCGTCGTTTCATTATTCAATTACGAATCTAACTGTGGCCCAGCTGTTTTTCAATTTGCTTGCTCTCCGAATGATTTTGTGTCACCTCATTAACTCTCTGGAAAACCAAATATTCTTTTTATCTTATTCCGATTACCTGCCAATTGGCCTTATCAAATTTAAATAGAGAATTCCAGAGCGGTTGCTTCGCGAATCAAACTTTTATCCGCGAGCAGATAATCAAACGCTTCGTTATCAAAAATCGAATAATAAAATCGTGAATTCGAAATCAAACGACCCAAGAGTTGAGATTTGTCACTAAATTTTCTCGAGTCTTCTTAAATTCGAGTTTTTTCATTAAATCAGCGTTGAATCGTCGATTCTCAATAAGACGTTTGTCAGTAATGGTTAAATTGATGTTACAGGAAGTACGACATCCCGTACCCAACTTTCGTGCTGTACGCGAACCGAGTGCACAACATGCTCGGTCCAAGCGCCGATGGCGGGGCCGGTGAGTGTTAGTTGACATTTTCTATTTTAAAACTGAACGATAAACGATTCTGACAATTTCGCTCGTTGCGGTAGAGCAGGGTTGCTCAATGTTCAAGAGTTTTTATTTCTCGGCCAGGCTTCCGAGTCAAATCGTGAATAGTTATTATAGGAAATGCAGTGAGTAAGTTAGAAAACGAGAAAGAGAGAGAGAAAGGCAGAGATTTATAAAGAATAATATTTCACGTAGTAACGAGTTGAACTGTTTGCTAGTGGATTTAGTTGCGCTCGTAAAAGCGGCAATTACATCCCGCGCTTGAGGGGATGAGAGCGAGCGAGCGAGCGAGCGAGCGAGAGTGGAGAGTAACTTGGCCGCGAACTCGCGCATTAGCCCCATTCGCGCAATATTTCTCGTCTCACTTTGCGGAGCGGCGATTCTATATCTCGAGCAGTTACGTCGATTTGACGGCCATTGTGTTTACGCCCAGCCCGCTTTAATTCGTTATTTTATTGTTCGCAAACGCTCGCAAATAGAAGGGAATCGACGAGGGAAAAAAATGCTGTCAGACGGGGCCGGTGGGGGGGGGGAAGAGTTGATGGTAAAAGGTGAGAAACGCGTTATCGTTTCTCCCCGTGCGCAACGGAGAGCCATTAGTGCCGCGTTAACAGCCTCAACTATCTTAATACTTCTCTTCCCCGCTCCCCCTTGTCGCGACTCCCACATATTTATGTTTTCGCACTTTTCCCCGCTTGGAACATTAATTATTTATTTTTTTACGCGCCCTTCCGTTCACCGAGATATTGGGCTTGCAGTGGATTATTTGCCGACGACGCACTCGCGTTTGGCGCACCTTTGTTTTATCGCAATTGCAAACTCTAACTATAAACCATGAATTCCGTTAGTTTTTAAGGACCATTCCGGTACGAGTCGGTCATATTCGTGACTGTAATCGAGTGTCAAATGGAATTTGGAGCCAAAGAGTCCAATAACGTTTTATTCGTCAGACTTTTTCTCTGAGAAGTCAACGAGTTAGCGAAGCTCGTCTTTCATCGTTTATGCGTCGCCAAAACGGCTGGAGATACAACGAAAATGCATAGGGCCAATCTCGTTGCGGATCGAATTTTCTACAAAAAAGTTTTCACCCGTTTTTCTTCATCTCTCGTCGTTTCGCGAATCGCTCGTGATAGATTTTTATTTGAATATTCTTCACGCGCATCGGCTCGAAATCCGGGCCAAACATTCGTTGAATCTCTGTTGTAAAACCAAGTACTCGATTTTACTGTACAAAAGTAATTGAAAAACGCGCAAAGAATGGAGGAAATTGCACGTGAAAAATATTATTTTCTCTTCATTTCGATGAAAATGGAAACTTCGGTTCGACGCACTCCTCGCTTCGTTGAAAAATAAGCGATTCGAGACTCGTCAGCTTGGCATATTATTTCATTGAGTTTTCCAACCGCTGAGCGATTTTGCCGAACGAAATGTCGATCGATGATTCATTTGGATGTGCGGATGGCTCGAACTTTACAGATCTTCGACCGAAGGGTCGTGGGAGACCGCAAAGGATTCTACTCGGTGTTTGGCCTGATGAACACATACGCGGCGTCATAAGAACCGTCGTGTTTCGCGATGGCAACATCAAGGAGGAACCAACACCGATTTATCCGAGCCTGACGAATTACGCTTGCAACGGTCCCGAGGGTGCGGTCAGTCCCGGTGCCGCAGCCGCTGCTGCGGTCGCCGCGGTCGCTCAAGGTAAATTCAACCCGATATTTTGCCCCTTCCGAAACCTCCGAATTACTCGCGCGTGCCGGCACAACCCTTTAACACCCATTTTCAACTAAATTTCAAATATAAATACAACTTGCTCGTTTCCCTAGACTAGCAATCTCAGAATTACACAATTTCTGCGAGAAATTTTCAAATATTTCTTCGTTTCCAATCCCCGTTCATTTATCGAATGCACTTTGTTTTGGGGGATCAATTTTTTCGAATGATCGCCATTTACCACGAATTTTGTCCATCCAAATTACAGCGAATGGATCGTAAAATTTGTAGTCTATCAAAATTTATCGCAGCACGACAAGTTTTATAATTATCCTTGAAGCCAAAGTATCAATTTTTGACATTTGAACCTGTGCGCAAAACTGAATATTTTTCTATTGCAAAATTCCACTCGCCCAATTTTGAAGCGTAAAAAAGATCGTTTCGTAGTTAAGAAATTTGAGCAATTTTTTCCTAGCTACGATCCGTCGAAGCAAAAATTCGTAAGCTTTCTCCATCGTGTTTTTGAAAAGTCGTGATTTTCACCCCTTAAATATAGCAACGTGAACCAGAGATACGACAAATTCGAGTTGCCAATCGCTACTTGGAGATTCAGTCATTCCAAAGCTACCTTAAATTTTGAAGTTCGTATCTTCGATTCTTGAGATTCATTAATTTATAATAAATTCCGAAATTGATGAACAAAACGAAAAAAAAAGCCACGAAAGAGATTCCTCGAAAACAAAACAAACGAAGTAAGTAAAAAAAAAATGACGTTGCAGGTCTCCGGCATCAAATGTGCAGTATGGTGGCAGCGGCCCAGTCGCACCAGCACGACATGATAGCGACGAATTTATCAGCAAACTTTCAAGCAGCGGTGCAAGTGAGTCAGCACCATTTGAACAACAGCAGTCCGCCGAGCAGCAATAGCAACAACAACAACAACAACAACAACAACAGCAATAGCAACAACAACAATAACAACAACAATAGTAACAGTAACAACAGGAATTCGCCATTGATGTTGGGATTGCCGAGTCCGGGTTCGGGAGGTCCACCGGAGAGTCCGATCGAGGGAAGTCCATTGGCGAGTCCGATGGCGCCGTTGATGGATCCGGCGCACATACCGAGCAGCGTCGAGGTCGGGATAGGAGTTAGCGGAATGACCTACAAGCCAAATCGAAGCTTCATGAGTCCGCGACCGGACAATCTTTTCCAAGAGGACATTTCGGACCTGGTTAAAAGCGCGCATTCTCACAAGGACAAAGACAAAATACCGGTGAAGCTGGAGCCGCTGGGAGAGTCACGAAGCGAGCAATAAAGAACGAATTTTCACAAGAAAAACGTCGATTTCTTCTGAGGAAGAAAAAAAAACACTAAATTCAGGGAATGTCGATTTTTTTCCAATTAAAATGGACATAAAAATGGAATAATTATTGTGAAATGCACGTCAATCGTCAATCGAGGATCGAGCGAATGACGTTTTAAACACGAGAATTTTGTGCTTCGCCACCCCCCCCCCCCTCCTCCCCCACCTACCTTACGCATTCTCGGTGATAAACTCTAAAACAAAGCGTCGAGACTTCCGGTACGAACGTTCTCGATTTTATTTCTTTTCGTTATCCTTTTTTCTAACCGTATTTCTGTCAATAAAAAACAAAAATCCCGAGCGTTCGACGTACATTCTGTTTAACTCGTGATCGCATATTGGTACGATATACATTTAAAGTATGTAGAAATTAAAATCCAACAATATATAATGAATATATGTATATGTATATACATGTGTTTCTATAAATACGTTTATATAAATACATATATAGACATATTTAACGAGTACATAGGAAGCCTGGTTTACAAAAAGTCCCTGGATCTAATCCCCGAGGGGTTTTGACAAAATGGAAACGCGAATAAGCGAAGAACAAGACAAAAGCGTCGATTAATAATGGCGGAATAATCAAAAGCATTAAAACACACACATACACGTAATATTCGTTAAAAAAAAGTGACAGGAGTCCTTTGAATCGTCCCGGGATGCGATTTTCCTTCTTATATTTACTTTTATTTCCTTGATCATTTGTTTTTCACGAATGAAATATGATAATGTTTAATACACCGCAATAGCTCGAGCTTCAAACTTTCCTCCGTCCCCGGGACGATTTCGATAGAAAAAAATGTGAAAATAATGGTACTGATGCGCAACGCCGCGCGTCAAATAAAAACTAACGAAGGATGGAGCACATCCTTGAAAATCTCCGAACACACACACAATAGTAGCGTGATACTATGATCCTCGAAAAGTCAAAAATACTTTTAGCCCGAGAGACTAGAGCCCGATCATTATATTATTATACCTACATACATAAATATTAGTCGTCTCGTGCAATGAGGAAACGATGAACAAGAGGTTATAATGGAAAAAGATAAAGAGGAAAAATAATAAAATTGAAAAAAATCTGAAAATAAGATGAAAATTCGCAAAAAAATGAAGGGACGCCCGATGATTTAGCACATAATTTATATATCTACGCATATGGGGATACTGTAACGTTAATGCCAAATGTATAATAGTTTAAACGAAGCGCAAACATTCAGACAAAATACATTGTTACAAAAAAAAGCATTTTTTCACGTCGTACCATCAGCGTCGAGTCAATGTGGTCACTACGAGAGGCACAACAATTTCATGGAAATCAAGTATCGAATGGAATACATAAGAAAAAATGTATTGCAAGCTCTTTCATTGTGTCGTGTCATTTCTAGGAGAAGAAACAAATAAGCAAACTTTGTCCTATCACGAGAAAAAGAGGCGATCGAAAAATTCAGTTTTCAATACTTTTGTAACGACGTCTTACTTTATTTTATTGTTTTTTAATACACTTTTTAAACTCTGTGTCTTCGATCCAACCTCTCCTCGTTATTGCCACGCTTTTTTAACGATTGGCTCGCACTTTCGATCAGAATTTTGGAATTATGATGATGAATCTTATTGATCGATTACTGTTAAGAATTTTCTTTCGAATCTTTCTTGTGTACAGAAATAAATTTACCGAGATTTTCGAAATTAATCTCCGATTTTTTCGGAAATCAATGTTAAAAAATCCGAATTTTACTTGAGAAAAAAAATAATTTGAGGATTCAATATCATTAAACTAAGCAGACCATGAAAACGTTTAGTAAATTATTTGTTGCTCACATAATTGAACGACTTTTCATTGTTGTTTGGATCGGAAATCAATTTTTTTTTTTTTTTATCTGCATAGCTCCATTGTTTTAAACGTCTGTAAATCTTATCTCAGTTATGAAATTCTGATCGAATGTGATTCTCTAATGAGGAATGTCAGTATAAAACATTTTTAATCCACGCGAGAGACGACACAATCGGTACTATACTTTTGCATACAATGACGAGTGCGCGCCCGTCTCGTGGAATTACCATCACGAGCCGATACGTTAGAAATGTAATATTCCAAGGCAAGTGCAATTTTCTAGTCAATCATCGACGTCCACGAGTATTCGTTTTTATTATATCTGTTATTGTTATTATTTTGCTTTCGCTCCGTTGGATGTGCGAATGATGAGTTTTGAAAAGATTTTTTTGTTCTAAGCTTCGATATAATAATAAACGAACAAATATTTTTACGTGTTCATGAAATTTGATGATTTTATTGTAACGAGAAAAAAAAGGATTCATTGTGAATTCGAGTGACGAGAGTGAAAATTGGAAAACGCCATTCTCGATAAAATCGTTGGACGTCTGATGAATTAATAAATATTGCGCGCGATTTTCTTGTAAAATGAATTGAAACGACGAGTTGATCGATCGTCGCGGACGATCGTCTCTCGTCTCGTTTCGAGTAACAGACCCGGAGCTCGCCGCTTATACACTTAATCAATATAATAACTCGAAAATTCTACAAATAAAATGAAAATCAGACACACCACAAGAAGCGCTAAAATGTACAAAACTTTTCTCACTGTCAAAGACTATGAATCTTAAAAAAATTATACACGAAAAAGAGAGGGAGCAATGGAAGAAGAAAAAGGGAAAAGAGAGTTGTACGGAGAAGTTGAATAACTCGATCGGTTAGGGCCACATTCTCAAGGAGATAAAGATAAATAAACACAAAGAGTAACATAAAATTATAGCGTTATTAAATGTAATGATTGCCTTCCTGCCATATTTGGGGTATGCCAAGTATAAAAATTATAAGGTTTAGGATAAATATAAAAGGAGAAGATGAAGCATAAAAAAGTAAATTTTCTCGGCGATAGACGATATTAGAATTTCGTCGATTCGGAATTGTAAAAATGTACGAATGAGAAACAAACACTCCTATTTATTTTATTTTTCTTCTAATCCCCTTCCGTTATTTTTCACTTTAATTTTTAAGATAATCCAAAGTGCGACATGCGGATTCGGTTAATCACACGTGTGTTCTATTGACGGTATACGTGGAAAAGTGTGTAAATTGTGACATTTTTCCATTTGATGTCGTGAAAAAATATTTTTTCAAACCTATATCGACCGCGCGTGTGTGTGTGTGTGCGCGTGTGTGTGTAGGAGTGTGCGTGTGTGTACTGTTTCGGGCGCGAAGAATTTTTTGACAAATTAATATTCGCTCGAGGGACCCTAGAATCGTGCGAGAGGCATTGAGTCTTTGAATGATTTTTTCGATAAATTCAAATGCAACATCAATCCTTCAGCGCGTTGTTACGCGGTACTTCATTCCAAAAAGTCAAAAGACCATTTTCGTTTATTAGGAGAGAGAAAGAAAGAGAGAGAGAGAGAGAGAGAGAAACGATAAAGATTTAAGATATATTCGAAGTGGCCTTCGTGAGCAACTAAATTGTTGTTTACGCACGAGCGAAAAATTTTTAGGACGATTGAAAATAAAGGAAAAAGAGCCTCTTAAATGGCTTTTGATACCTTTTGAGTTTGAAATTGCGAAAAAGAAATCCTTCCATTCTGTCGGCTCATTTTCTTATTTTCATTCACATCACTTTCAGTTTTCTTTTTTTTTATTCATTTATTTCTCGCTAAGAAAGAGAGGAATATGAAAAATTACGTAGAAGAAAGGTGCGAAGATAAATCCCAAATTGGCGTTGATTAGCTTCGATTGACTAGCTCGAGCTGCGGTAATTCCAAAAATAAAAATATTCTTGATACAAACGTTTTTTGTGCAAAATTACCAAAAAAATTAAAAAATAAAAAACAAACAAATTTGCAGTTGAAGAGAGGGAGAGAGAAAGGATTGAAGAAACATTGAAAAAAGGAGGGAGAAATGATTTTTTTGCTTTAATTTTGCTGATGCTCGTGGAAATTTGAAATTTTTATTTTCACGAGAATAATTAATCGAAGTTTTCTTATCGTTCTCTTCGTTTTGCACGAAGTAAGTAAACAAATGAAATTTTTGAAAACAGTGAGAATAATTGAGAAAAAAAGTAATAATAATTTAAGTGAAATTTGGAAAGTAGTAAGAAAGGTTACGGGGAATAAAGATTTTTTACGATCTAGGCTAAATGTGTTCAAAAAGAGAAAAGAAAATAATTCAAAGATTTAATGAGAGAGAGAGAGAGGTCCGATAGAAATCAAGTGAAAAATATACGAGGCAAAGAGTTTGGCAGAGAAGCAAGTGGGAAGGGATAAGAAAGTTTTTGAAAAATTGCTAAAGTTTGAATGAGAATTTCGACGTGAGTCAGCGAGAGCGACTGTGAGATAAAATTAAATATTGTATAAAAATATGAGAAGAAAAAAAAACGTAAAAAATAAAAAAGTAGTAAGTGCCTTCCAGAAATAAAGAAAAGAAAAAAAAATTTAAGAGTCCCGTAGATCGTGACCACTTTTAAATGGAGTCATTCGAAATTTCGTGTTTATGGGGAAAAAGAGGAGGGGGGGGGGGGGGGGGGGGGGTTTTGAAAAAAGATGAAAAAATATGTAAACAAAAAACACCATTTTTCGTGCTTGATCCAATTTCGTTATCGTTTGAAAAATTTCACATCGTCGACTTGAAAAATTTCTTCAACACTATATAAAAGAAAAAAAAAAAGAGCATTAGAGTAAATATAAAGTAACGACGTGAAGAGCAGCAAAATTTATTCTCGAAATCAGCGTGTGCGAATGGGACGTGTGAATGTGTTTGTCAAACGAAAGAAAAGCCGAGATCTCGTTAGTAACGAACGAAAAAATAAAAAATAAAACCAAATAAACAACAAAATGTTCTCCAGTTTCGAGAAAGCGAGAGGAAGAAAAAACAAATTCAAGTTTTGACCAATCCACACCGGTAATACCCTGAATGGCAATGTCTCTTGGAAGTTCATTGTTTCCTTACGATCTTTATACAATTTTATATTTATATATGCTTGCATAAATCAACAGATGCACACATATATAAATAAATTTATGTATATTTATACGTATATATGTATATTGGTTTGATAATTTTCAGTGAGCAAGCGAAAAGAAACTTATATATATATATATACACAAATATATATATTAAATGGAAGAAAATTAAAAAAAAAACAATGTAACAGCCTCTGAGAACCTTCGTTTCCACATTTTCATATTAATATCTGTGAGATAAAGATTAAAATGAGAAAGGGAGGAAAGAAAAGAAAAAAAAAGAAAAACATAAAACAAAAGTAAGAAAACTTATATTACATACCTTAAGATTTAAGTTAACGAGTAACGAAATAAATGAATACAACAACAAGAACAACAAACAAGAATTAAAGTATGTAGTAACGCTATTATTGATATAGAGACACGACAAACAAACATGAATATTTAAAGGGTATATATATGATATATATATACATAAATTGAACTATGGATATATATACATTTATATAAATCGCAATGCTGTGGTATGTCGAATACTTTAACCCGAAAAAAGTGGGAGGAACGATGAGGAAGGAAGAAAGGAAGGAGAGAGAGAGAGAGAGAGAGAGAAGACGAAGAAAATTGTCCTTCTTCGTCGACACCAAAAACAAAGAAATATGAAAAAAATACGAGCCGAACGACCTTAAAACGAGAGACAAAAAGTGGGACGTTACGACGTCGCGAGCAAATCCTTGGCATAAATTCGTGGTAGAACTCACGACTTGGAGCTACAATGTTTGTTTTTCTTTTTTCAATGATAATGAAGGAACAAAAAATCGATTATATTTATGAAATGTGCGTGAAACAATGAGAGTTTTGAAGAGTGATAACGAAGAAAATTGAAAATTTTTTGAAACGATGATAAATGAATGGATCCATTGAAGAAAGTAAAAGAAAAACTTACAATTTTACATGCTGACAGAGACAAGACAAGAGAGTATTGAGAATCGTGTGAGAAAAACGACGAGCGTTCTATTGTTATCGACGACTAACCGAAAGAAACGATTTACGATTATTTATTATGTACTTCATCAAAATACACAAACAATTCTAGCGATAGCCTTGTGTAAACGAATCAACTGTAGTTTCGCCAGGAACAAACAATAACAATCGAAAAACATACTAAAACTGGCCCCAAATATAACTGCTGCGATAATACGACAGCGCTTTTCTATCGTTTGTTCCTTCCCGTTGCATTAAAATAATTACAAACGTTGGATAGTATCAGTGTAGCTGAAGAGAGAAAAAAACAAAACAATACGAAAAACAAGATATCATCCTACTTTTATTCGAAGGGGTAGGTGGTAGCCGCATAATAGTTATCCGAAAATCCATAATATGATCGCACCCGCCGTCAGCTTGCGATGGAAAAGAAAAGAAAAACAAAACACGCAAGTTTCTAAGAAACTAAAAAGCATGAAAAAAAAACATGTAGTCTTTGAAAAATCCAATGAAAGTCATGAGAATGTTTTGGGTCGAAAGATCGAACGCGCAGAAATAATGCAAATAAAGACGAATGATCGATAACTATTGACGAAAAGAATAAATGAGACTGTGTCTAACCTGTAAATAGAGAAGAAAAGTGAAAAGCACATTCATTGTCCTCATCATCGTATCATAACTGTGACTACAATGATTCTTATTATTAATTTTTATTTTTACCCTCAATATTGTAAACATATATTTATTACGATTTTAAAATTGTATATTATTTTATTATTTATTCAAGACCGTTGCTCGGTGATCCTTGCGGTCATGAAAAAAAGCTATTTTTTCTCTGCAACAAAAAAGCACGAAGAATCTTTTGCAATTGTATACGATTAATTTTGCTTTTGTTCGTTAACATTCAACTTTAAATATATCGAGAGCGAATGAAAATGTACCCTCGATCGAGCGTATGTATTTTCCGAGACTATAAGTTATCGATGTCTCTTATGAGAAAAATTCCTATTAATTCATTTTTGTGTTTCTATTACACCGTTCTATTTCCGTTCGAATATTATCATTTGTTTTTATTTTCGTTTGAAGTAGATAGTCAATTTATTGTATTTAATTGCTCGCGTGATTCTCGATTTTAAAAATGTACAGCCAGTCTTATTGACGAGAGAATGAGATAATGAAACGTTGTTTAAATCTTCTGTTCAAATCAGCACTCTCTTTTATTCCACATCCTTCCCTCCCCCCGCCCCCCTCCCCTTGCAATTATTTCCCATTCTTTAAATATTATTTATTTACGAGATTAGCTCTTAAGAATGACGTTCTACCGAAATATGCTATAATTATAAATACACGCTCTATATATATATATATATATATACAGAAAATAACGAAGTACCATGTTGCCCCACCCTCCCTGACCCCCTTTCCCTAAAGCCTCAAAGAGAAAACAAAACCTTAATACCGAAATGTGAGTTTCAAGAGAGCGCAAAAATAATGTGGGAACGAGTGCGAAAGTGTGAGAGCGTAAGAAAGTGAGAAGAAAAGAAAACAAAAAAAAGGACAACAAAAAAGAATAAATAAAGAATCACGCAATCATACATTTAAGTTGCTACTTGGCACGTAATATCTAAGTAATATCTTAAACATAAACAATATGCAATAATAATAAATATGAGAAATAAATTGCAGTCGATTGATCAACCAAACAAAATATATATATGTATATATTTATATATATAAATATATATATATATATATATATATATTCTCGATCCGTTGCCCGCAATTTCCCATAAAATCATTATCTAGAGAATGATTAAAGAAAAATCAAATAATAGCATCGTTTCCTTAATTTCTTTCAATGTCGAATTATTCGATTAAAATGGGAACAAACGTTTCAGGAAACTCTGGAAACGCACGAATGGAGCTCTAATAACAGCGTGAATCGTTGAAAATTTTGTTTTTATTAATCTTCATTCTTCATTCACAATTTCACAGACCTAGTAGGAAAAATGTTGAAACTCGGAGCGATAAACATCTTAACTCTCATAAAACAAGTCTTCAATTATTTGTCAATACACGAAACACCAAAACTTGAGGACAGGTGGAATATTGATAAACTTAACATAATTCGAGTAATGTGGAATAAAAACACGTACAGTTATACTGACACCGAAAGAACTTGAAAATGAGTTTTTCAATAACGCTTACCAGAGCTTGGCAAAATTTCTTTAAAATTTTTATATAAATTATTAACTACTATTGAGTTCTTACATTATTGATTGGTTCTTACATAAAAATTTGGCAACTCCACAAATTTCTTTGTCTCGTATATGTGAAGCTGTATTAAAAATCAAATACTCCAAATATTTCGAAAAATATTCGAAATAACCAAAAATTCTATGAAAAATTTAAATCAAATCGAATTAATTATACGAATTTCGTCAATTATTTTCATCTCTACGATTTTTAATATCATATTTTGTTTAACTTTCCAATTCCTCGGTTTCTTCAAATTTCTTTCTTCAATTCTTTCGGTGTGTCAACCTTTATAAGAGTTTATACTGGCAAATGGACGCAAACGAAAACGTACATTCCAGTACGGGACGAATGTAAGACTTGACGATCTCCACATGTTTCTTGCTTCTTTTTGTTCTCATGCGTTCAGAATTTTTAAGCTAGTACCAGTATTTTCTTATGGTTTCGATGCTTTGTCGGAAGGCGCAACGTCAGGTGGACTCTGAGGAATTTCGTTTCCTGAAGGCTGAGTATTTTTATTTTGTTGAACCTGTTGCTGTTGTTGATGACCTTGTTGCGGTACTTGCTGCTGGCCTTGACCTTGTTGCGGTACTTGTTGATGGTTTTGAACTTGTTGCGTTACTTGCTGATGGTTCTGAGCTTGTTGCGGTACTTGTTGATGGATTTGTCCTTGGTGAGGAGCTTGTTGATGAATTTGACCTTGTTGCGGTACTTGTTGATGGATTTGACCTTGTTGCGGTACTTGTTGGTGGATTTGATCTTGTGCTACTTGATGCTGAGGTATTTGAGCATGTTGGGGTACTTGTTGATAATTATCCGGAAGCATTTGTCCCTGTGCCGGATGACCTTGATACTGCGGTACTTGCGGCTGGTATCCTTGGTACTGAGGAATATCATGCTGATACTGGGGAACTTGACCTTGGTACTGCGGCAGTTGGCCTTGATATTGGATCTGCTGACCCGGCGGATGCTGTGCCACGCCGGCGTACTGCGGTGCAAACTGTTTTTTCATAAGAAATCATCGGAATTAGACTCTGAGTATATTCAGTTTTATTTACGAATTTCGTGAATTTTTCAAATTTTTTTCCAATACTATTACGTCATAATAGATTTATGGGAAAAGTGCAAGTTTCTAGTGTTCAATCGTTATTCATTTCAATGCACTAAGAAAACACTACAAAAAGTGGTCGTAAAACATAATGAAAAAGAAAAAATAAAATGGGTGGGAGGTTCGGTTCTAACTCACCTGCTGGTGATGCCCAGGATCGTAACTACCGTAACCAGGTGGTGGCTACCAACGGCAACAAAAATTGCACAAGCAATATGTTAGTTGTCCTAAATTTCTAAGGATTTCTTTTCTCTTTCATGCGGGATATTTCATTGACAAATTCACGAACAATACTTCAGCCTGATATAGCGCGAAACAAATATTCTTTGAAAAGCTGACATTTTTTTTGACTGTACAAATGTATTCTCATTTCGATTGTTCGATTCGTAACTTCATCAATTGCTGAACAAACTTTCATTTTTTTATGACCCTTTCGATTACTCACTTTTACGAGCTTGTTTTTATCATTATATTTCTATTATTAATAAACACGGTTCAATCCATTTTATGCGTCAGCTTGGCAAAGAGAAATCATAAAATTCTCCAATTTTCTGAGCACAACTGAACCTGAAGATTTTTATCAAAATTCCTTTTCATGACTTCCACCATTTGGCGATTTGGAAGGAAAAATAGATGAATATCCGTTGGTTTGATTGTTTGAAATAAAATTAGCGCATTCCATGCTTTTCAACTGTTGATCGGAATGTTTATGCTATTCGCTATTCAAAAATGTCTTTGATATCTGCATTTATGATCGGGGTGAAAAAAGAAGAAAAATTTGTAAATCATGCGCCAAACAAGTAAATATTAATGATGAAGATAAAGTACAAGTTTATCAGAAGTCAAAATTTCCTCTTCAACATTGCAACACTCTTCATTATGCATTAATCAAATAAAAAAAAAATAAAAAAAACGACAACATCAACAATCAACATATTCTTACACATGCCTACAATATGCGTTATTGGTCTCAACCAAGGAGAAAATCGCTCAAAATGCATGTATGCATCGAAAGAGAATAAGAATATAAATAATAATAAAATGAAGAAAAAAAAGCAATTTACATTAAAAACGAATACTTACGATTCTTCTTTGCATTTCCTCCAGCTGATGTTTCCTATATTGCATATAATCTTCTTCTGTGTAAATCTGTTGTTCGTTCAGTGGTTTCCATTCCTCGTCCTTTTCAAAATCCGACGATTTTGATTGTTCGATGAATTCATCGTAGCTTTTGTGAACATGAGAAAGTTTTCATCGTTTAAGGACATTTTACGTATACGCACATAAAAATCTATTAGTTATTATAATTCAGCATTAATTTTGAATGGATTATTGTGTAAAGACGTTCAATGAAATAAAATATTTGTCCTGCAAAATGTGTATACTAATTACTGACCCATAGTCACCACACGCAAACTTGCATTAGCGAAGTACATTTTTATAAAAATTTGTCACTTCCATTGAAATATTTTCACAATACAAATATTAAGTATTCGTATCGATAAGCCTTGAGTTGTTAGAAGTTTCAAAACCAAAAAAACCTGATCATTAAGAACTTTTTATGATTATCAATGCGCGTTTTTTTTTACGCAGCCTTGTGATTGGCACATATGCTCGATAGATGTATGGTTACTACAGGTTTATCTCTGATAAATCGATGATATTGGGTATGTTTTGTTATCTAATAAATGTCGAGGAATTTTCCTGATAATTTTAATCACCTGATAAGGCCATCTTTGTTTAAATCTACTTCACTGAATACGTGTTCTCTCATTCTTTCCCTTTCTTCTGCACGCTCCCGTGTGTCGGTATCGGGAACACCTTGAGCATAAATCTTGTCGAGCTCCTTGATGAATAAGGTGTCTACTTCGACAGGATCCCAAACCCCATTTCCATCAAGATCTACGATATATGGTAATAGTTGAGAATGATAATTGGAAATATTGAATTTGTTGTTGGATTGAATTCGCTCGATATTTACCATGGAGTCTGAAAAAGGTTTTTAGGTTGAGCTTTTGATCTTCCATGTGATCTTGTTTTTCCCAAACTTCTTCGTACTGTTGTTTACTTCCGGGATGATGAAGCTTCAAATTTTTTTTGAATGTTGTGGGGCAGTTAATAAATTGATGTATTTTCAAATATTTCATTTAGTTAAAATCAATGAATAAATAAAAAACTCACCGGCTTATGTTTTTTATGTTTTTCCTGTAACGCTTTGAGCTGCTCTTCATATTTTTTCTTTTCTTCTTCGTTCATTTCTAAAGAAAAATATTAATAGAGACATTAAACACAATCAAATTTGACTTCTTAGTCATACGAGGAATCTAATTTCTTACTCTGTTTTTTCTCATCCTCCTCAAACTTTTTCTGCATCTCATATTCCTTGAACTCTTCACGTCTTTTTTTGTCTGCTTCATTTAAATCCGCCGTTGTCTGTAATATACAGAAACGCACATAAGGAAAGGTTACAGAAAAAATGCACATTTTTTAGTCACGTTCAGAAATTACCTTCTGAATTAACTTTTTAAGATCATTTACTTCAAAAGTTTCCAAATTCTTGTGATCCAAATGCTCATAACCTATCGGATGGTCTAAATCGATACCTTGCTCTATCTCATACTGTCTAGTGGCACTTCTACGCAAACGTACTAATTCGTTTCTTTTTATCTCATCGAGCCGTGTTCTCAATCCATGATGCATAAAATCAAGTCCTTTGGCTATATCACCCGACTGAAAAAATATTGCATATTTTTTAATGATTTTTGAATATTAATTTGCCAATTAATTTTTTCAAAGCAACTGTTCAATGTGAGAAAAAAGGTTACCACCTTGTATTGTAAATTTCAAAATGGACTGCAACAAATTGAAAAATAAGTACTAATCCTTTAAAATTGAATAGTTTATTCTCCTTACTCTGATCTCTTCTTCGGTAGCATTCTGAAGTTTAGCTCTGAAATCCTCATCACCTTCAAGAACTTCAAGGACTTCCTTTAAATATCTAGAATACAGGACTTTGTCCATCCCATCATCTTCATAGTTAGAATTCTCATCTTTTTTACCATCTTCGGACTCTGATTTTTCCTTAGTGACAGGTGGAGCAACCGATTGTTGCACAGCCAAAATCAGCAGGCCAAATAAAATTAGAGGTCGCATGCTCCTGAATACAAGAACCTAAGAAATATGCATAATGCTTTTGAAACAACAAAAAATCAACTAAAAACTACTATTCAACCAATAAACTATTCCAATTCAGCTCAATACGAATTCAAACTTTTATTTTACTGACTGACAAATTGAGGCATTGAAAAGTAAATAACAAAAATCTCCCATCTCTAAAACCATATGTTTTTGTGACTTGGAAAAAAGCATCATAGAATAACTCTTAGAAGCAATCGCGGGAGGTTTTTAGTTTGTTTTCCAACGTGGCTCTTAGAACAGAGGAAAGCTTCAAAGAAATGAATGAGAAAAAAATAGACAATAAAATGATCTTTAACTTTAAATAGTATTAACTTAGAGTCCAGAAAGTTCGAGAACGTTGTTTTACGAATTTGCTTGAAAGATGAAAAAAAATGCATTGATGTTTAAAAATGAATCATAATTTCGTTGAATTTGCAAAGCTCGCTTTTCTCAAAATATACTATATCATCTGATTCACTTTTTTATACTTTTAATAGATACATCATTTGTACAAAAAAATATAGAAATAAACTTACCTCCAAAAACTAAAAGGTGCTCGAAAAAATTTGCAATTAGAAACCAACAAATTTTATATCACTTCACTGAACGATCAATAATTTTTTTAAACTTCAAAAAAGCGCTCTATTGGTACATAGGTGTGTGGTATCTTCCCATGACGTGAATGTTTTGTGAGGGAAAGGAGAACGGTTGACGAACGAATGCGGAAGACAATAATGTCCACGTCAGGTTAACTTTTCATAAACCAATCGAGAACCAAGACCGGAGAGAACCGAGAGGTTCAAAGATTTCTGCAAAATCCATTGAAGACTTGAAGATGAGATTAAGAAGGGTTGAATACGATTGGTGTGAATGATTGTGTAAGCCTAAAGTTAGAGCTTAGTTGCAAACGCTAAGCAGAGATGTCACCACGGTCGTTTTTGTCGGTAAAAACAGTCAGTCAGCAGAAGTTCTCAACTTATGTATACATATACATACGTTACGAGTGAGAAATTTTTGTGGCTTTTCAAAATCTGACATATTGCAGGAATTGAATGACTTTTTTCTTTCCAAAATTCATTGAAAAAATAGAAAATTTCGTTTATGCTGTAATTGATTTTTCCTTTTTTTTATAAAACTAGCGAAAAGTGAGTAAATTTGTTAAAGAAATCATGAAACTGCCGTTTTTGAAATGTTTCCTGTCACTAATGGTTACCAAAAATTGACAAAAATATCGCTATATAAGTGGGTACAATTCTCTGTGCATCTCGTAACGAAATTTCGATATTAAATGGAATTGAAATAGAATGTTCAACTCATCTATACATACAAATATGTCTATTTTTTAAGTTAGCGGTGCTATTTTTTAAGTTATATGGCAAAAGATAAACGATGAGAAAAATATTTCCAGAGTGAATCCTCGTGAGATTGGTTATCCACAGTTGTTATTTGAATGCAAATGCATTTTTCTTGCATCGTATTGAATTAATCTTCAACAGCATTGAGAACCAGTTTTCGAATAAATATTAAGTTGCTTCTCGATTGATTCAGATAACGTTCCATGCCATCTTATTTTTCATTTATCATTCATCAGTTTTCTCATTTTCTTAAATTTATTTATTTCTTTATTTCTTAAATTTTCTTCATTCACTATTTTTAAAACGGTTTCCGGACTGAAAAACTAACCGCGAAATTGAGTGCTGTATTCAATTATCAACAAAGTTGAGAACCCCTGCTGACTGACTGTTTTTACCGACAAATGTAACGTTCCGAGCGAGAATTATAGTAACTATTATTTCGAATGACTTGATTTTGGGTGGGTTCGATTGATAAGGAGTTGACACTCGCCTTGCGAAATTTCTCTCCAAGAACTCAAGACAAGATTCAGTTTTTGATGAATATATTGACGAAAATATGGATCTTGACTCTTCGGCTGACAACAAACTTCCTTCTTAATTCTATTCCGCTCGACTCTCAGCCTTACAATCTTTTGATTCTCACGCGCAGACTCCGTACGCTCCACTCATACGCGGACCAATCACGTTGTTCTTCATTCTCCCACTCATTCGAATTCTAGGGTCTCACGACCCACCACGCCTCGGTTTCACAACGCTCGCTTCACAATGACACAATGCCCTTATTATTCAAAGTCCTTAGCATAAGAGTGACGATGGATATGTCTTAGCCTAATGTTTATAAGATGAAAGCGGGTAAAAGTATCGTATTAGAATACTAGAACTATTTATATAAGAAATCAAAGAAAGCCTTATTTCGATGCATTTCAACGTATGGAGATTATTATAAATGTAAACTATAAGAATGAGTTAGTCAATACGTTCATATTTCTTATCGACTAGCGGTTATTGTTTATGGTATACTTATATATTAATCACCCAAGTCCGTCACGTTCCTCTCATTTATTAATATTTCAATGATCAAATTATCAAATCCGTATGAAATGCTAAAGTACGAAATTCGCAAATTCGCGGTTCTTAGCGCAGAAATCAGCGCACTCTGGTGACGAATTACGCATTCGTCACACAAAAACGACCGTGGTGACATCTCTGCTTAACGTTTGCAACTAAGCTCTAACGTTAGGCTAGGTTCTCGAGCCCTAGTGTTTTTTCGGACAATCTCCACCCACCCTACCTGTTCGAGAGAGAAAAACTAAGAAACCCGGTCGATACAAGACCATTGCTCGCAATTTTCATGGGGCCATACATTGTTTCTGTATTCTTACACAAAGTAACTAAAAATGATGGTTAAAATTAACATTATTCAGACTCTTCGAGTGGATAATACTTTTCGAGTTGAAAGCTGGCGCGAGAGCTCGTGTACATGTTCATTCGATTGTATACGAACATTATAGCACTACATACAAAATATACCAACACTTATTACCCGTTTATATAACAATTTTATTGTTTTTTTCGAAAACAAAACACTACGAAAAAAAGATGGAAAACAACACATCGATATATAATTGATTTGATTATGATTCTCTACGACAGTGTAAACGGTGAACCGTGTGAATTGATCCAATGTAACTATCGATAAACAATAACTCATGGGTAATAATTGTATATACAGCATAAAATGTAACGACTCGGGAACATTCGAATAATATGCGCAACATTTCCCTTGAGAGCACGGTTGTTGTCAAGCTCGCGTCATACGTCAGTTCCGGTAGTATGGACGAGCCTAGGAAGGTGTCGAGTTATTTTATTCCTATGTCGTGGTTACTCGGAACGAAAATTGCAGTGGGTGGCAATGCTGATGAAGATCAATAGTACACTGCCGCCTTGTTGAGGTAAAGTGTACGGGTTTTGAGCGCAAACGTCAAAATCGAATAAATAGTCGTCTGCAGTGTAGGGAACTGTCAATAGAGCTGTGTGTAACAATAATTTTGGAAAATATACCAAAAATCTTGCACTGCGACAAGAGATCGGTTGGGAGAGCTGTACTACGATTTTTCGACAACGGAAAGTAGTGAGAAACAGAATAAAAGTGACAAAAGAGTAAAATGACGGGGTGGTTTATCGAACCCCGGATTATCGTCACTTTCATCGTTATACGTTAATAACAAAGGACTCTCTAAAGTCGCAAATACATGGGAAAGAGAACGAATTTTATGATCTCGCAAGATTTTCACCGATGTTTAGTAAATTTTACGGAATAATCTCGGTGAGATACGTACGGCGGCGAGATTGGCCTCTCTTTTAAATTCGAGGGAGGAATGACGCTTGAGGACCCATTTTTCGTCGTTAAAGAGTAAGTAGTGTATTAAGGAGAGCGGCAACTATTTTTATTGTGCGTACTCTTTTGTTTGAGCTCTTCCCGTGCATTACACCGGGCTTTGCTCCGAGATAAACCTTTTACTGCATTGTATGTATATGAATATAGACACAATGTATACGTGCGCGCGGGCGCACGTACAGTATATACATTTTGTGAGGTATCATGAGGCATTTCACGCTACTTTTACATTGATAAACCCTGACCCTTTTCCACTGCTCAACATTCTTTATATGAATTTTTCTGTACCCAGCAGAAAGAGCTTGAACGAAAAAAAACTAATGAAGTATAACTTTTGTAAAATATATTTTTACTTTCAATAATTAATAAATTTGTATACCAATTTTTTTTTCTTATGCATGTGGTCATTTACGAGAATAATTTTCACAAAAATGTGAGCAAATTAACGGAGAAATTTGAAATATTCAGACAAAAGAAAAAAGTCAATATTTCGAAATGGATGAAGGCGGCGTGAGTAGTAGTCTCGTGTACACTTCTTGTATATATACGAGCTATATATAGTACAGGCTGACATGTGGAATCCCGTTTTGGGTGATTTTTTTTCGCTCGCACCCCTCGTATTAAACTCCAAATTTATCCTTCGGCGTAAACACAGAAACGCTGGAGCATCCGCTGTACGCTTTTACGAATAAAGCAATTCGCGCGATATGCTGTCGAGTAATATGAATCTGCGTGCTCGAAAATGGAATTTTTTTTTCTCGTTCTCGCAGCGAGGTGTGCAAGGCATTGAACAAAACTCGTGGTTTATACGGTCGGTGGAGCGAATCCCAGGTCGACGGAAGTGTCGTTTCTACCCCTATCGCACCCGGCACAGGACCGGGAGCCGGACTTCCGGTATCGCGGGAAGAACTCGTCTGGACGACGACAGAACTAAGAAACGCTTTGCGATCGATCGAATGGGACCTCGAAGATCTCGAGGACACCATCTATATCCTTTTTCTACAAATTTTATTCAATAAATATTTCGAAATGGGTTGGGACTACGTCGTACGCGATGTCTTTAGCGGATAATAACAATAATTGGAATATTCATCTGAAACAATGGACCTTAACACATTTTTTTAAATTCAATAACTACGTATTGTAGAAAAAAATCCAACAAAATTTAAGATTGACAACAAAGAACTTACAGTCCGCAGAGCTTTTATCGAGCATACGCGCGAAGAGGTTAAGGTAAAATGGAAGAAATATTTCCCACGTATTTGCAAAATGCTCACAAAAAATAAAATGTTTTCCCGCTCGTTTCTTTGTGTTCGTATCTGCAGGTTATGAAAGACAAGATGAATTTGAGCCGAGGAAGAGATCGCGATCGTACCGCGAGACAGGTTTGTACTCGAGTTATCATTCAAATATATATATATTTCGTATGATATTCGAAAGCGGTTGAAATAATTGTTTATTTGACACCAAAGTCGTCTTATGTGTGCGTAAATGACTGTATATTGGAGACAATAATGCAGGAGGCGTTCCACTTTTTTCCGATCGATCACATTTTTTTCGGACCCCTGCCACACCTGCCACTTTGAAGCTTATCAAAGAGAGCGATCACTAATCATCAAAGTGTTTGTAGGACAGTTTCTAATAGGATTAAAAAAGTGGAGAAACCGCACATGCGCGAACACCGCGACATCTTTGCTGCGCTTCACACGCTCGATTCTCCCTCATCAGCTGTTCGATCAGCTGTCGGTCGAGTTTCTTTAGACACTGAAAAAGTTTTTATCCATTCGCCCAACAAATTGAGCTGTAGTTTGCTACTTTGAAGTTTCTCATCGTGCTTGTGGTGCAGCACGTCGCTAATGAGGGTCAGGAACGATCATATAAACAAATAATTCAAATCGAGATCCTTTTTTTCCATTTCAAAACATATTTTCATTGAAGGGGATTTGGAGAAAAGAGCACAGCTACTAGATTATTTTCAGTGTGTAAAGTTGATGTAGAATCTATCAATTTCGATTTTGAATCCTTTTGCTAACATTTCTTTTTACATTTTAAGCACCAATGCTTATTATTTGAGATGAATGAATAGGAAAAATTTGTGTCACTTCAGGGCAGCATTTTAAGGTTTTTTATTCGTTTATCTATTTAACACGTGATTGTCCCTTTTGGCTTAGCCATTGCTCGACAATAGTCCTGCACGGGTTCCCCTCAATCATGGAACAACAAAGTACAGCAAATTGGAAAACGAGGTCGATAGTCCCAATCGACAGTTCGTCGAGTCAACCATGCAACAACAGACCGCCATGATGCGTCAACAGGATGATCAGCTCGATATGATAGGCGAAAGTATCGGGACGCTAAAAACTGTGTCGCATCAAATCAATTCTGAATTGGATGAACAAGCTGTGTAAGTTTTTCTGCAACCAATTCTTTGATTATGCCCTTTTGAGTTATTAGAAAATACTGATGGAACCCTTTCGATCAAACGACAGACAGAATAATTTCAATCAAATATTAACAGAATGCTGGATGACTTTGGGAACGAGCTGGAGGTCACCGACTCTAAACTCGATGCAACAATGAAAAAAATGGCCAAGGTCCTTCACATGAGCAATGGTAACTATAGCAATTACATTCCGGCACCCACAGCCGCTGTGCCCGGCATAGACCGATATACCTCAAAGCCATCCTCGCTGTCGACTCTCTCCACAACCATTACAAACTGTTTTCTATGTTACGCAGAGTAGTCACTAATTTTTATATTCTTTCGACACGGCTCTTCCAGCCTGTTGAACTATCCTTTCCTAAATCATTCGAATTCCTATATTTATTTATTCAAAACATTCCAATCTTTTCTTTCGCCAGAGTGGACAAAAGTTCCATCTCGTTGGCCTAAATCCTTTCCTTGTGTCTCTTACCTCATCAAAATGTACCTTCTCAATTTGCCAACTACGATAAAAAGATTTTAACCGTATAGAGTCAACGGCGACGATTAAAGTGATCCAATATCAAAAAGAAAAAAACTCTAGAAAACTCGGAGCCAAATTATTCTCAACATGCCAACCGGACTAAACAAAACAGAAATAATAAAAAACGAATTTGAATACGTAGACCCAATAGCGATTGATTGATGGATTCGATATATCAGAATTAACGAATACTCGGAACCAAATAATTCTCAGAATGCCAAGCCCAAGTGAAAAGAATCGATTTCAACCTTGTAGATTCACTAGCAAATGAATGAAAGCCCGAGGTCAGGGTTTGAATTGTTGAACAATTCGGAAATATGAGCACAAGACCGGATGCGCGAAATATGTAAATGCATTATTTTTTCGTAACATAAAATGAGAGGAAAATAAATAGACGATACATTGCGACCGTGAATCTATCAAACGAGTGAGAGAGAATAAGAGAGCGAAAGAAAGTTTGCAGATTTCGGCGTGTATGAAACGAAAATAAAATTAAAAATAAGAAAAAAACATGGAAAATAAAAAAAACGTGCGCCTGAAGAAAAATTTTGTATGAGACACAAAGTATCGGGAGTGTTTAAATGTCTTTGATCTCGATCAGAATTCATACTAAGTTAATTGTTGATGAATTATTCGTTAGAAAGTTTAATAATTACACGAGTTTGCAGTTGTTGTTTTTAGCATGATTTAATTAGAGAATTTGTCGAAAAGTAGACTAAACTATGAATTACTCGTCCATCACCGTAAATTATCAACTTTCAAGGGCGTTTCACGTCAATTAATTGATATCAACGTGCAATTAAAAAAGAATTGATGAAAAAAACAGCCCTTGACGCGTAAGGAATATTGATCGGTAAAAAAATGAATCGAATAAATGATTACTGCTGAATTGGTGATCTGAACTTCCATGAACAGAAAATAAGATGAGACAAAATGGAAAAAAAAAAAAAACGTGAAATAGTTTACCACGAAACTGAGGGCCAAATGTACTCGTAAATTTATGACGTAGACCGAATGTAATCTACGTAGGTGGTTGCTGCTGCTGCTGTTGTTGTTGTTGTTGATGTTGATGTTGTTGTACACTCCTTTTGAATCCTCTCTCACATTTCATACGGAGAAAACTAGATACAACTTTGGGGAAAAAAAGAAATAAAAAATGACATTTATCGAACAATAACCGATTACACCTGTAGGTGAAATAAATCAAAATAAATCATTGGAAAAAAGAAACAAAAATCAAGAAATACAAACTATGCAACAAAGAAACAAAAGTGATAATTACAAGTGTGCGCATGTGATGTTACTTTCCGTTTGTTTTAGATCGGAGACAATGGGTAGCCATTGGAGTCTTGACCGCCATATTGGTGTTACTAATTATTTTGTTTATAATCAAGTGAGAGCTTCGTTGGTCCCCGGTATGAAAGAAAACAAAAAAAAAGAAACACCCCGAATTACGAATTATTCGTGGAATCCAATGTAATTTTGTACGTTAAGTTTTGTCCCAGCTTCCACGATTGTTTTCCTCTCCTCGTGATATCTCTTCATTGAGAATTCAAATAAATACACTCGTATATATGTATATATATGTATATATATATATATGCACAAACATATATATATATATGTTTAGATAAAGGAAATTATTGATGGAAACGTGTGTTACGGAATTCACGAAGAGTCTCGTCCTGAATTTTGTCCTCATTCAGATAAACCTCGATTAATTTGACAATTTTCGAAATCAGATCTTTTTATTTCGTTGAAACATCATTTTCCATTAGTTTTTCTTTCAATTCTCGCTGATTCTTAACGCTAAATTTTGTACTACACTAAATCGTATAAAAGTGTCTCATTATATTATTTTATATAATAAAAAAGTGATAAGAATTTTATTTTTTTTTGTTTTTCGAACGTCAACAGCGTGGGAAGTGTGTAGATCGATTGTTGTACCTGCTTTAAAAGAGTTACGAGGAGAAAATCGGAGGCGTATGTGAATTTAGAACAAAATTATTCGATCGTGCTGGGCTGTTGCAGCTCGTTTCTTCTATTTCTTTCATTTTTTGCCCATCGGATCATTATCTTTGGTATGGGGTTCGTTATCGCGACAAAAAATTACGCGTCGTTAGAAAATATACGAAACGCCATCGGACTACCGTATTTCTTGATTTTTAGTCAAGGAAAATTTTTAATTGACGCGTAATATCTTCTCCTTCGAGCTCGAGTTTAAGTAGAATGAGAAAGGGCTTGCGCTTAATTTCACCGCAGAATGGGAATAACCGTGAGAGCTTTTCGTCCGTACTCGTACCGATATAAGTACATTTTTGTATGTTATAAAATAATGTATAAAAGTATTTATGACGTTTTATGGCACGTAGGAAAGAAAAACGATATTTTAGGGCTCCAGACGTAATCGTTTGTAACATATAGAGGGCAGTGCTTTTCTTATGTCATCGATGTTCTCGACCTCGAGCCTCAATCTGCTAACCTCTTCCTCATAATTTTTAACCCATTGGGTTTGAAGATTTTTCGCCTCTGTCAATTCACGTATTCTTTGCTCCAAATTAGCCTCTTTGATTTCCTTCTCTGCTGCCTTCAAACGCTCCTCGAGACGATCCAGATCAGCGTCGTCTGAAACACAAATTTATAATCGCAATAAAGTCAGAATTGGAACGAGACTCATCGAATCCATATGTTGGAACAATGTATTCAAATACCAATTTCCGGAAGAGCGTCAAGCTCGTTGATAATCTCGTCGACCTCAGCTAGAGCTTTGTCAACTTGTTGACTGGCCAAGTTGAGACTGGTTCGAGCTTGACCGACTTGATGATTGACTTCGTTTGTGGCATTGACGTCCTTGTCCACACGAGCCTCGTGTTTTTTTGCAATTGAATTCGTTATTTCGACTCTCAGATGCAATTTATCTGCCTCGTTGCCCAAACGCACGGCATCCAATTTCGTTTTATTCGCTTCTTGACGTATCAAATTCGCATTTGCGCTCGCCTCATCAGCATTTTTCTATAAATTGAGAAGATAATCATTCGCGTATAACGGTAATTTCCAATTTATATTCATTTTCCGTGCACCTATCACTATTATCAGTGAAGTGAAGAAAAAAGGTGATAGAGACCTGGGCTTGAATAGCTATATCTTTAGCAGAGATGGCGTTCGATTCAGCATCCCTGAGGACGTATTGAGTCTCGTTGGCTTTTTCTATTGCTTCGTTTACCATGCCCTTTATTTCATCGAGCACAGTCAGAGCCTCTTGAGCCTTGATTCGTTCTTTTTGTACTTCAGCATCAAATTCTATAAAATTTTCAAACCAACGAAATATGTCGAAAAGATTAGAAGCGTTTATAAATCGTTTCAGTGTGTCGAAGTTAAATTCAATTATTGATGCGCTTACCACCCAATTTTTTCAAAGTTTCCTGGGCCTCGACGAGTGTTTGATTTCCTCTCTTTAGCGCATCCTTCGCTTTTTCATTAGCACCATCCACTTCGGACAACAAATCAGCGGTTGATGCTTGCTGATCTTGAGCACGTTCCAAAAGTTCCTCGCTCTTGCGTGCTTTGTTTGCCAATTCGTCGAGCCACTTTTCGTTCTGCTCAAGCAGTAGTTGAGCTTGTTCTTTTATTTTCAAGCCCTAAAAAATAAGTTTCTTGTGTACATATAACATTTTCCTCATTGAAAACAAATGTTTCCGGCAATTAGTAAATTACATCATCATTCACGCTGTCAACTTGGTTCCGGAGTTCATCAATGTCGACGGTGGGTACTCGCAGATCGAGAATCAGTAACTGAAGTGCCTCTTTGTCTACAGCGGAGGATTTAGCAATAGCAGCATTCGTCAGATTTTTCACTTCGCTGAAACGATCCCCGAGAAGCTCCAACTTGTTCTCCAGACTCCTGATCTCGTCACTGAATACAACGGACAAAATAGTTTACCACTATTCGAAAATCGCTACGGATGAGTAATATCATTTATTTTTGTCCAGCTTTTCACTGACGTGGTAGTATTTTGAGATAAAATAAACGACGGAACATGTTTTTTTGCACTTTCCATTGAATGGGCTTTTCTTAATTTTGCTATTGATGGGGAAACGAACCTAATGTTGGAATATTGCGCAATCGCTTTCTTCGCCAAATTGTATGCTTCGAGGGAAGTGTTGCGCGCCTGTTCAGCGAGCAGATGGATTTTTTTAGCTTCGTTTGTGTTGCTGAAAAATGAAAAATACGCTAATGTTATAAACTGGTAATATCGAAGCCGTAAAAAAGCATAAAAAATATGCTTACAGGTCGGCAAGAACCCGAGCTTCTTGCGCAATGATTGTCATTTGTTGATTCTGTTGACCAACTTGATCGGCTCGCTTTTTCGCAGCAGCAAGTGCTCGTGCACCCTCAGTCGCGAGGTAATTTTCCGCTTCCTGAAAATAATAACGAATTGGATACGGATATTGGACGGATTGATTGAATAAAAATCATTTTGATGAACAGTTACGGTCAATTGCTCGTAGATTTGATCGAGGACGCGTTCCGCTTCGTCGATGCTCGCCAGACCTTCGTTGGTGGTTCGTCGTGCTTCCTCAGCCGTCGCATCGACGCCCTGAGACATTTTTTCAATCTGGTTCAGTTGATCGCGCAGTTCGTCCAATTGTTCCACCAGCGTTTTGCTGTCGCCTTGAAAACAAAGCGAATGTACAAACATTGATGGCTGGAAGAGAGAATGGAATAATTTTATGGGAATAAAACTCACTGCCGGATCCCTGTTTGGCAACCTGAAGAAGAGATTTAACGTGGTTTTCGACATTTTTCAGTTCTGTCTCGAAATCCGAGTCCTTCATTACGGTTGGACTGTTGTTTATTTTTCTTAGAGTGCTCTCGAGCTCATCGAGACGTCTGCGATGTTGATTAACAGCATCTTGAACGAGATTGTAACACGCTGGACAGTCGACACAGCCGTATTGTCTGTTGTGCTTGTTTTCTTTGCAGCGATCGCAACGGCGTCCTTCAACGTTCGTCAAACACTGAAAGCAACCGAATATTCATGAGAACTTTATTGGTGCATTTCCCGATCTATGAATATTTTAATCGTATGGGAATACCCACAGGACACTGTCCACTGGCATCGCACTGCAAATCTTGTGATCCAATGGTGTCACAGTCGCAGTGTTTGCAGCCATCGCGTCCGAATCCGTACTGATAAGGCATACACGTGTCGCAGCGCTTTCCCGTTATTCCAGGCCGACACTCGCATTGTCCGGTGGTCGCGTCGCAAGTTCTATTGTACGATCCTTCGGGGTCGCAATTACACGCTGAGCAGCCCTGTTAAAGTTTTGCATCACGAAATTATGTCGAACTTGACGAATCGAAGGAAGTAGGAGAGCAGATTGGTTAGAAAATTACATCGCCGCTCAGTATTTGGTAATATCCGTCCTCGCATTTGTCACAATTTCTGCCGATAACGTGAGGCTTGCAGGCACAATGTCCCGTGAGTTGATTGCAGGGAGCGACCGATCCGTCGTCGAGTTCAATCGTGCCGGGTGGGTAGCATTGGCACAATTTACAGCTGTCTTCTTTCCGCTCCGAGAGTGCATCGCCCCAATATCCTAAACAATTTTTTTGCTTCAATAATCGTACTCGAAAAACCGGATAAACATTGAATGTAAATTACCTGACAAACAATCCTCGCAATGAAAGCCGGCGGTGTTGTTGACACACTTGAGACACTCGCCAGTTTCGTGATTACAATTACGGACAGCGTTGAGATCGATGTTATTGTTGCATTCGCACAGTCTGCAGGCTTGACCCTTGTCCGGATTGCCGAAATAACCGTCTGAGCAAGTTTCGCATCTGGCGCCTGTCAAACCAAATTTTCTCGTTTTCAATTCAGCAAGGAGTTTTCAGTTCCTATTCCCCTTCGACTCTCCCGGATGCTCGTGTCCCCGTAGATGATTTTCGTTGATGTTACAAAAATATAAGAGACAGACCTGTACGTCCGGCTGGACACTCGGAGCATATAGGATCGGGATTGTTGCCGAGGAGGATGCAGGGACCGTTGTCCGGACAGGGACAGGGCTTGCAGTCGTAGGGTGTACCCTTCAACGGGTATCCGTAGTATCCTCGAGAGCAGAGGTCGCAGTTGCTTCCCGCTGTGTTGTCGTGACAAATACATTGTCCTGCAGCGATAAAAATGAAAATTAGTAGGAACAGTCGCAGGCTATGATCGAACAAGGAGACAACGGTGCGACACAATTACCAGTCTCAGCCTCGCAGATGTCAGCGTGTCCGTTACAGTTGCAAGGGACACAGAGAGCGAATGGGCCGCCGTTCGGTGGGTCATGGTGGAATCCAGGAGCGCAAGATTCGCAAAATTGTCCAACGTAGCCGTGAGGACACTGACAATGCTCGATCCAATCAGCGGGCTCACCAGCGGCACCGCGTTGAGCCGTTTCAAGACTAACGTCGTCCAAAAATCCTCTACCTTGATGAGTGTACGTTCCGCGTATTTTTATAGCCGTTAAATTAGAGAGAATCGACATGAAAGCGCGTGCGGTGACGCGCGGCTCCCAACCGTAGTCGGCGTGCTCGTGAAGCCGGAATTTGTACACTTGAGGCTGCAACGAAAGCGAGTTACCAAAGCGTCACAAGAGTATCCGAGTGAGTCGTCATTTTCGACACGGTCATCATTGATATTTTACCGAAGTGTTTGGCAATTGATTGGTTTGTCCGAATATCGGCTGTGTCAACTGTTCGCCGTTGCCTCCCTCCAGTATGACGTCGCGTGCGGTCGGTGCCGGATCATTCTCCGCAATTCTCAGTGTAAACGTGAGATCCTGATTGTACGACGCTCTCTGATCACCGAGGAATCTCTCTGTAAATAACGACTCCTCATTATCGATCATGCCGAGCTTAAAACGCGGTTCGAGCCATTTTGTGAAAATTTATAAGAAAGACAAACCTGGAGCAATGAAATAAACGTTGTCGCGATCAGGTGCGCTTACGGAGACAGTTTGCGTTACAGCGTCGTACTGTAGAGGTATCGGATTCCCGGCCACATTCGCGGTCCATTTTTCATTTCCACGAGCAAACATACTCTCGATGGTCAATTTGGAGTAACCGTTGGCAAGATTGCACACCGACGAGTGCCCGTAACAGAAACACGGTGTGCAACCGAATTCGTTGTCGAGATCGAGATTGAAAAATCCTGGTCGACATCTGGTTCAGAGACAACAAATTTAATAATGAGCTGATTAGTCGAATAAAATTGATTTTGTTCTGTCAATAAAATGAGATCGGAGACTGACTCTCGACATCTCTTTCCCTCGACGTTTTCTTTGCAGACGCATGCTCCGGTGGCAGGATCGCAATTCGGTTCGTTGTCGAGGGACCCTTTTACGCTACACTCGCAAGAGGTACAACCGAGGGAATCAAAATTGTAGAAATTGGCTGCGCATCGATCACACTTTTCCCCGGTTATTCCGGGCTTGCATTGACATTTGCCTTCGCTGTTGCACTGCAGGCTGCGGGATCCGATCTCGTTGCAGTTACAGGTGACGCAATAACTGTCTTCCGGACGTTGGTAATAGTTCTCACGGCATCTTTCGCAATTTGGACCGGCTCGATTGGCGCGGCAGTCCGTACAGTGGCCACCGTGGCCAGTTCGCTCGTACAATTCCTTGTCGAAGTAGCACCGATCCGAATATCCGTTACAATTGCAAGCTGAAAATCGAAGAAATATTTTTTTATCATTAAACTTTGTTGCTTTTTTTTCTACCAATGGCTCCTCGGGAAAGACAGCAACATTGAGGGGTCTTTTGCGACTTACGAGGCCAGCGTATCGAGCGTGGAAAAAATCCGTTAAACCGAAACGAAATACCGGTGGAAATGAAATTTATGAAAAGTAAGAATAGCACAAAAAAACGCATGATTGCGAGCGAAACTCGGAGCCACCGGGCGACCAAGCAGCTGTCTCGAGTCCTGTCTTCCTTTGGAATACTAGTTATTCCAAGAGGGAGATTCCCTCCCCCCACTCCTACCAATGATTCCCGCGATCATAAAAGGAAGATCGAGTTTTTGATGATTCGAAGCGAGTTTGATAAATTGTAAAAATTTCAAGCTTTTTTTCTTCACAAAAAGTAAGTTGAATAACGTGAAAATATATTCAAAAAATTTCAACACGTTCCTAAAGTGTAACGAAGGCAGAAAAAGAGCGAGGGACGGTTGAAGAGAGGGAGCGAAGGACGAAAAAGGTAAAAACAATCATGTCCCACTCCTGACTCGTCGCGACTAAGGCCAAATAAGGCGTCGAGAAAGAGGAGACACGCGGGGACGAGAAAAATGGTTATCCCACTCACGTTTGCACTCGTGGGCGTCCGTCGTAGTTGCACGACCCCAAGGAGCGTCATTGTAAAACGGCAAACACTCGTTGCAGTCCGGACCCGCGGTGTTGTGCTCGCAACTGTCAAAATAATACTATTTTTCATTTTTCGCTCCAACATTTGATATCCGAGTGTGAGCCAGTTTCGAATCGACTTACCGACAAACTCTTCGAGACGTGCCATCCGGACGGGGGCTGTTTATGCACTCGCCAGCGTGTCCGTTGCAGGCGCAACGGGCGCCAACGGCCACGTCCGCGATCGCGTAATAATACGATTTCAAAACTTGACCGTCTCCGAAAAGCTCGTCACCGAACGTGTTCGGTCGGTCCAGACTCAGCATCAGATCGGTGGCTTGGACCCATGACTAAAAATATCATAGAATAAATACAATCGAACGAAGCGACTTTACATTAATATCGAACAAAAGTGGTGTCGATCGAATGAGAGGAATAACCTGAAGGGCGGGATTGGTGTCGAACTGATAAGCCGACGGACGACCCTCGAGCGTCGAGAAGGCAACGGTCCCACGACGCAGAGGCGAAATGTCCGAGTACTCGGAGGTGCAGAGAACTCTCGTGTCGTCCCCGCGGACGGTGTCTTTTCGGTCCGGTAATCCGTACGTATCGCGACAAGTTGCTGAATAAAACTGATATGGTTCCCACGTCGAATTCTCCGTCCTCCTCCTGTAGATGCCCCACGATTCGGGCCTCGGAGATTCGAACAAAACTCTCACGTAAGTTATGTCGTAAGTTTTTCCTGCAATCAGTTAAATTACATTGTTCAATTATTTTCCGAATTGATCGTCGTTGCGCAAGAGTTGCAAAAAATATTGTTCCATCCGAGAAAAGGCTGTCAGAAGATTTTCATTCGGTTTTTTTTTTCGACTCGAAATTCCCTTTTCAACGATTTTATACAAAGGCGTGTCTATGGCGTTTGAAATAGACAAAGGGATGTAACGAAGACGATTCCTCGTGCACAGTGTGAGCGCCGCTTAACCGTCTCGAGCTCACACATGGCTCACAGACATTTATCTCAAGCTGTTTCTTCCTCTCGTGGTTATATTTAAAAACTCGTGCCTCGTCAAGGTTCATTCAGATTTAAAAATCAAAATTGATCAATCGCTATGATTGAGCGAGCTCATTAGTCCAGCTATCGAATATCCATTTATTAGTGTACGTTTACAGATTTTTTTTCCAGGCATCTATCCGTACCAGGAAAAAAGCAATGCCACGAGGAACATTATTTCCGAATTCTCGGCAAGGGGAAAACTTGCGCTAATATAGGAAGCGCTCGAATAATCGTCTCTATGCTCGAGGTCCAATGGACTGTGAGAGAATAATCAGTGAGTGCGGATGGACGATATGTGTTTCTCCGTACATCCGAGGAAGAGAGAAAGAGAGAGGGAAGGCCAAGAGTTCACACGTTGAGCGCACGTATGCCGAGGCTCGGATGAATCAATGTCCCTCACGAAATCTCTTATCACGTCGAAATTCAAAAAAACTCATAAAATATGAAATAGTTGAAGGAATTAGGAAAAAAATGCTGTGAACCAAGCGACCAATTATGCCCCGTCCGAGCGGTGACGTATTTGGAATAAATTTTAATATTTTCTCCTCCAATTAGACATTCCATTAAAGACCCGATGAACTTTTACAAATACAAGGGAGAAAAACGAAATTCGTTAAATGGCTAATTCGTGTCTTACCGAGATGGAGGGTCAAAACAACTTTATTAGGATACTCGATGCCCTCGTGCATCGTCTCCGATTGCCACCACGTGGCATTGTCGTTGTTGTCCCGATCGGTGAGGAAGGATGCGGGATGATCTCCGAAGTGACACACTTCACAAGGCTTCCGTTGGACACCGGTCTGTCTGCAAAATTCAGTGGGCCTACCGTCCTGGCCACAGGTGTTGGTCGCTTCCATTAAAACTCCGAACGCCGCGTTCTCGAAAGGCGGAATGCATCGCTAGAAAACAAAAAACCTTTTTCAAATATCGTGTTAAAAAATTGAGCAAAGAATTTCAACGAAAGCCCTTGTCATCGATCACTGATTCGGGGGGGGGGGAGAGAAATAAAAGAATCTCCTTGATGCATCATTTAAAAAAAAGTATCGAAAGATAATATTCACATGACACAGTAGCGTTTACTGTTGCTCGCACAGGCCAATAATGTTACCGAGAAATCGTAAATGGGAGCGTATAAAATCCCGGACAAACGTAATAAAATCGTATCGCTGAAAATACAGAACGATAGCGATGAAAAGAGTTACGATTCTCTCGACTCGCATTCGGTTCTCGGTGCTTTCCCCCCCAAACATCCTGCTTTTACTCGAGCATACCGAATTCGTAAGAATATCGCTATTGTACAACGGACGTTAAATTCGATATAGAATTTTGTTCATTATTTGAGAACAAAATCACGTCTCTTCGTCGAGTCTCGTCATTTTTCCTGGCCGATTCTCAAATTTTCAGAGATTTAGGACTGAACCTATCTCTGTCTCAGGGCTTTATCGTGCCAGGCTCGATTCTTCTTTTTTTTCTTTTTATCAACGAAAGTTCAACCGAGTCCGAACTCGCCGGGCGATAACCCAGTGTCCGTTCTCTCGCCGTATCCACTCCCCGTAACGAATGTAAGTCGAAAATTCGATGAATGAAAGAAAAAACTTTCGAATAGACCTAAAATAGAAACTCCGGAATTAGGTATCGCCACGTGTCACACTTTTTTCACTATTTTTAAACGTTGGTGCCGTTATCGTCAATGGAAATTGCAATGATATATCTGATGGGGAACGTGAAATCTGAATTTTGAAGAAAAATACATAAGTTAAGAGTCGGTTAAATTGTCTCGATTTTGGAGTCTCAATGTATGAAGGGCTCACCTGCGGGACACCGAAATCGTCGTAACATTTGACCTCAACACGATTTTTGTTTATTTTGTCAAAGTGTCCGTCGGTGAGATCCGGTTCGCTGTAACTTCCGGTCGTGAGTAACGTTACCAAAAGAATTCCGGCGATTTTCCCGCCCATTTTATCGGTGCGGGATTCTCAGATGGAACGATCAAGTTGGAAAAAAAGCTCAGCGAAACGGAAGCCAAAATGTTTTTCACGCGGTCATCCGTCTGCCAGGGAGTCTCGAACCTCACTGGAGCCTGTGAGCTCTGTGTTATGCCACACTGGACCCCCGGCTTGCCCTCCCACGATTCTCAGCAGCCGGCCCTCTCGTTCTCTCCCTCTTTCTCTCTATCTCTTTCACCGTAGTCGTTCTATTCTCGAGATCCCTCAAGTTTCTTCCGCGCCTCGTAGCAATCTTTGCCTCTTTACATCGCGACGCAAAATCTAGTCGATGTTTTATGAAAAAATGTTTATGTTCTTCAGCCTCGTTCGATATTCTGCAAAATTAAATTGTAATTCACATTAATATGAGAATAAAAAAGTGTTGGAGAATCGTTGTTCCTGAAACCCAACTCAATGATCCATTCTACGAATCTAAATTCGACCCCACAGCGCAAGTGACATTTGAAAAAAGTTTACCTATTGTGTGGATTCCCCTTAATACGTATATCTCTCTCAGTCTCACGAAGAAGAAACCTCAGCGGAGATTCCGGTACGGCGTCCCTTCACTCGAGGAGACACACAAGCCGAGTGTCTTGAGCGCTGAGAACGTAAAATCTACGTTTCCCGAGCTCGAGCACACATTCGTCGAACCACAATTGATTTTTTACAGTGAAAGTCTAAAAAGTTGTGAAAAACAACTGCGCTACAACGCGAGTGACGATATTCTGAAAAATTCTGCACTATGACGCTCGATTGTAAAAAAAATATGAGAAGATAAAAACAAAAACAGAAAAATATATCGGAGCCGTCTTCACCGCGGAGTGGCATTCGAGTTACTCTCGTGCGCTCGTACAGCCTCAACCTCAACAGCGAGCCGTAACTGTGGCTAGTCCGTAGAATCTCGAGACACTCTCGCACGTTTTCTCATGTACAATCTTTTTTTCTATCTATAGATATATCTTCTACATATAAATGTTCTTTTCTCTGCCCTCTCTCTTCCTCCTTTTCCCTCTCTCTCGCTCCCCACTCTCTCCCTCTTCCTCATACTCACTTTCGGCTCTTCGAAATATTTTTCTCTCTTTCTCTTCCCGTTGCATGTACAATCCTCCAATAAGAGCTACCTGCGAGTGCAGTCGCACTTTCTCTCTCTCATCTTTCGTTCGATCCGCCCTCGCAAACAAGATGCATGCAGTCTCGGCTCTCCGTGCCCGACAATTTCTGCTCGCCCGCATGTACTCTCTGTTTCTCTTATCTCTCCTTCGCTCGCTCTCCCCAGCTCCCTTGTTCCCTCGTGTGTCTGCAATAAAAATTACGTTCAGCGGGTCACGAGAGTTCTCTCATGGGAATCTCGTGTATTCAGAACTCACATTGTTTATTCTAAAAGGGCTTTATTTTCGTCATTTTTCGTCGTTTACTTTTTTGAGGTTAGCCGTGTCTTTCGAGCATTTACTCTTCGCCTTCTCCCGTATTTCATGCGATTAGAAAGAAATTTCTGGCAGTTGGCAGATCGAAAACAACAGTGTTTTCATAGCGAGCATGTACAAAAGAGATGTGCATTCGCATAACGATATCGCTTTAGCAAACGATATAAAGCGCGTGTCTCACCCGGAAATGTTGCTCGATATCGAGACTCGGTGCTGGCTGCCTACGCGTGATCCACACTATACACCAACCACGAGACTTATCTCTACAATGTTTGTATATACGTATGCAAGAAATTACTTTGATTATTATGTCCGTTTATTTGTATGTTTCAACTATAATGCATTCCATTGTACTTGCGTATGAATAAAACTTTACGTCATAGTTGTAAATCGTAACTAGTATTCGATCGAAAGTCGCGAAAATGATTTATAAATTATAACAAACTTTCAAAGTGTCTTTGTAATTGTCTCAAGTTATTGAATTGATGATCCGGCGGGACTTGATTTTCGTCGATAAAAATGACCCGATCGTTGACATCGTGGTTCTCGCGATGTTTCACCAGAGCAGCATTCCATCGTGCATTAGTCGCTCCGATGTAATCGTTCTCGAGTGTATCGCCGACGTGCATCGCTTCTTCCGGTTTTAAGCTGATTCCTCGTGTTTTTCCTGCCAAACGAAGCGCCTCTTCGAATATCGATGGATCGGGTTTCTCAACGCCGTGAGTATAGGAGGACAGGACGAACGAGAAGTAGCGCCTTATTTTTGTGCTCACGAGGACAGAATCGAGCCTTTCGTCGAAATTCGATATCACGCCGAGCACGATACCTTGCGACTCGAGGTAATTAAGAATTTCGAGGACTCCGGGGTACGTGTGCCAACATCTCCTCGTCGCGTAGCACTCTATCAGATTACTGGCAACCTGCGCAATTCAAGTATCTTTCTAAAAGTGTTTTCCTATGTGCATTTCCAAGGAGTATCTTTTCCTGCTTCCAAACGTTCGAATCCTTTAGATTCTTATTCTCAAAAATGAATAAAAGCAAACGACAGCTGACTGGGATAGATTTCGAACGCAGTTGCACGTGAACAATGTCACGTGGTACGTGCTTGTACACAAACATGGACGTGAGGTTAGGAATAGTCGCGAGCACGACGTAAATTCTCGTCGGCTCAAAATCTATAGCTCTCTATAAATATTTATGATACATACTGATATACCTCGTACCTTGTCAAGTGATTCATCGGAGAGACGTTTGTCCTGATCTTTAAAAACATTATGTACAATTTGTCTCCACCAATTTTCCCAGCCGAGGCCAGTGTGTCGGCCATAAACCGGATGTTCTCGTTCCAATCGTTTGAAATTCTGTTCAAAACTTCGCGCCAATTCGTCTTTGTCCGTTACGACGATTCCATGTTGGGATGCGATCTCGGAATAATGTTCTACCAACTTTGTCATTAAAAGCGTACCTGTGACGTCGAAAGTCACGAGACGCGGCCGAATGCGATGCAACATGCCGCTTGAATTATTCGATACTGAAAGCACTTGCTCGCGAACCGGATTTTTTTTATTTTTCCTTCGAACGCACATATGTTGCGCGCATGCAGCGCCTGCACCGCGCGGTGGCGAATATCTCAACCAGCGAAGGGTGCGCGACCGTTAGTTGCCGTTGCCTCATAATAATAGACGATTAACCGATTAACCGTCAATTATTTAGCGTTAATACTTCAAATATAATGACAACACATTTGATGATTTCTTGACGCAATACTTTAATCAATTCTTAACAAATGGAATAATACATAATACTTCGTACAGTATGTACAATTACTGTCCGTACAAGTCCATCGGAAATGTCGGTGAATTCGCAATTTACATTAAGCCTGATTCGAATTGTGTGTATCTTATCAATAATATGTCCGTTTATATTATACATAGATTCATGTATGATATATGATAATTCATATATACACATATATATGCATCAGATCGTGTAAATTGTATTTTCGAAAACGTACGGTATAGTATAACCAAGCATAAAATTAAAATCTATACTCTTCATTATTTCTATATTGGCTTAAGATAATTTGTAAATGTAAAAAAAAAAAAAAAACAAAAGTTCAATGAGTCGAAAAAGACGAGTCTTGGATTCTCCTAAAATTCGCATGATCTCTCTCTCGTCCTTATCGTGTATATATCAATTTAAATTGCAACGGTAGCGGACGATGACTTATTGAGAGATAATTTCATTCTCGAAAATGGACTGCATCCAAATGCGTAATTATGCTGAACACAATTACGCGCGAGATCGATCGTGATTGCAGTAGACAACAAAGTCTCAATTACCACACTCATTACCAACAATTTCATTCGATTGATTTTTTTTTCCTCACACATTCACACTCATGCGTAGCCACACATACAATATTTATTGAGACTTGATCCCACGCTTGACGCTTTCTGTATTTTTTAAAATCGTTTTTCTTTCTCTTTTTCTTTCGTTATTGGCAAGATTGAGAGTAAAAGAAATATCAATATATTGCATACAACAATTATATACAATATTATTGTTACATATAATTCTCTATAATCTGTGTTGTGCGACTGAGATTTTTGTTTTTTTTTTTCGATCCTTTTTTAAAGACGTTTGAACGAACGCCGAGACTATAATATCACAAATATCGACGCTCGATTCGTCCTACTTTATAATGATGTATAAAATGCAGATAAATTCAACACGAATGCGACGAGATTGTCGTTAACGCAATTATCATTTGTTTTTTTGAACGGTATACTTTTGTGCAAAAAAGATTATTGAAATATTAGAAATGTACAAAATTTTGTTTTACAGTGATGGTAGTAATTGTAGCAGCAAAATGCTGATATTTCGGTCGGTTTTACCTATTTTTAATGATATATATATTCAAAAATGCGGATGAATATATATATAAATATATTCTAAAACGTCACTTTCGCCTTGCATTCATACTGCCAACATTTTTAGTATTGTAAATAAAAGTTTATCTGCTTAACAGTTCAATCAGTCTCACAATCGTATTTTAAAAAGATTTATATAGAACATCATGTAAATTGATTTATATTTCTTTTTTCATCTTCACCTCCCCCGTGACAATTTTACTAATTTCTTCTGCCTTTCGTCCTCTCTCTCTCTCTCTCTCTCTCTCACTTTCTAATTTGCATCATTCTTTGGACGTTCGGATGTGGCGTCCGCCCGCGAAAACGTACAATCAAAATCATAGATTACATAAAACGGTTAAATTAATCGGAATATAAATTATTTTCGGAATTATTGCCAGTGTTGATCAGAGGCGGGAAGCAAATATTCTTCGGTCTCCCTCTCGCTTCCTCCACCGCTATCCTAAACTGGCAGTGTCTCGTTGCGCTCGTGACAACAAAAAAATAATCTTGTATAAAAATATATATATAATATATATATATATGCATGTATATATAAATTCCTTTAGAAAAGAATGCATCTTAGGTATTGCAAGGGGATGATAATTGCATGGGTTAACTAAAACAGGGGCTGATGTATCGGGTTCGACGAGAGATCAGTCGGATCAGCAATCAATGCCTTATTTGAAAGAAAAAAAAAAAAAAAAAAATCTATTTCGTTGGAGAAATTGAAGAATAAATTGTTTGAAAAGAAAGATAGGCGTGAGCCAGTGATTGCACGTCGCGCGAAAGATCAATGGTATCGGAAGTGTTTGAATATTTCGATAAAATTTTGTAATCCGTTTGGGAAAAAAATTGATTGGTCTTGCCGCTGTCAAGCGAAGAGGATTCGACGTTTCGTATTATGCTTCGAACAGGTACTCTCTTTCAATTCTTTGTGCTTTTCGCTCGTTCGTGGGTTTTTTGTTATCTGTTTTTAGGAACGTGTCCATTTTCGTTCTCATTGAACGATAAAAATGCGCCAGATTCAAATGGATGTTTTAATAATTTAGTTGAAATCAATAAAAACCGAAACTCCGGAACAGTGATGGTGTAGAAAAAAAATCGAAGAAATAATGAGCATCTTTTCCATTTTTTTTCGCACAACAATGCCCGAATGTTGATATAAATATTTTTTTGGTCCTTTGAGTACGCTCGAATGAGATCATTCGAGCGATCTCATTAATGATTTCATTTTTCTTAATGAACTCTCGACTATTGAAAATATCGGACGAATTTCCGGGATTCGCCCATGGATGCTATTCATCGACTCTTCAGTTTGATATTTCATCAATATTATAATTAACATTAGCGTATAATTACTCTTATTACGATATAATCAGTATTGCTATCATTTATTGGATTTGTACGATTGGGTCAAAGTTGTATTGAGCAGGTGTGAATGTTGGTATGAAAATTTTTGACGTCATGGAGTAGATTGTTATATTTTTGTTTTTATATCATTATTTAAGAAATAATGAAACGAAAATGTCGGCTTAAACTTTAGCAGCTCAAATCAGTGAATCAACGTTTTTCGTTGTATTTTATCACTCACAACGTTTCAACTCGGACCCAAACGTTGATCGATTGATTGGCATCTTAGAAAAAACACAGACACGTAAAAAATAAATGAAACTATCGAGTCCTAATTAACGAAGGATGATTTACAATTACAATGATTTTGATGCTTCGCAGCCCAGAGACCGATAAGCTGTGGATGGGTATTCGATAAATGTTTTTAAAAGAACGTTAACGTCAGGATTGAAAAAAGAATTCTAAATATAATAATAATAATAATAATGTTAAAAGACGAAAAGGAACGACAAGGACGCGAAGTTAATCTCACATATCAGGTAAACGACGTACTAGAGCCGCTAGCGTACCGCGTGAGACTTGTAATATCATTATGCGTAACTTTAAAGAATATCATCACAGCAAACAGATGTACTCGCTAATTATCAAATCGTCATGATTTTATCTTATAACTTTATCAAATTTTCACTAATATTCATCATCTTGGTCCGAATTTTATTCCTCAAGGGATGCAGAGGAGGACAAAATATGACGATTAAAACAATGGCAGTGTGTTAGCACTCGGTGTTTGACACGAATATAAAAAGATGAAATAGTGCAACGAAGACAACAAATTATCCGGCCCGATTACTTCAATTTCAATATTTATCAATTCTCAAACAACATTTTTATCAATTCGACTAATTATTCATCACGATATCTAAATTTTGAACATCGAACGATTCTTTGACAGGGCAATTCGACGAAATAAATAGGTGACCGCTAATTTTCTGCGACAAAATTTTAAAAATATATTAAAATAAACGACGTAGTATCTCCTCTTCCTTGCCTTTTCTTCTGCTTTTTTGTTTTGTTTTATCGAGCCCTTCCATAGCCCGTGGTGTCGTCTGGGTCTTTTGGTTGTGCGGTTCAACCGGAGGTTAACCTCCAGCAATTTGGTGTACCGCGTAACACGAGAAAAAACCTACCTAGATGAGGACGGTTGCGAATTTCTTGTTTTTAATGTGAAAAAGACCGAGAGACGGGAGAGAAATAAATTAAAATACTAAAACAAAGTGGGGATGAAAAACCGCGTGGATGAGAGTGAAGTCAATTGGTGATGGATTGCCTGGAGGAGGCATGGATAGCAAAATCGACGAGCGGATTATTGGGTATCGGATTGACGATTGGCCTCGAATTGCAATCGGTTAAAGTTAAGTTTGCGTTTTGCGCAATAGCCAGACTCATAGGTTTGCATATTAACTTATCGACTTGATTAACGGGCACTAATTTAATGGGTAAGTCGTTTTTCAATCTTACAGTCTCCGTGAGCACGATTGCCTTGGATTGTACGACGTTTTTGACAACCGGAATCGACTTTATTAGGCTCTTCTCCTCCTTTACTTTCGTACCGCGATCCTCGATACTTGCGGTTACGAGAATCTTCGTTATTTTCGTCTCGGCGATTCCCGGATTTGAGGACTCGTCGTAGCCCGAATCGGAGGAGGAGTCACTGAAAGTTTTACCGGTTGGTTTTGTCACCTCCGAACCCGTGGAAGATGAGCTCGATTCGACGCTGTGCGCAGGACTCGACGATGCCGAACTATGCGCCGGGCTCGTCGAAGCCGATTCGAGCAGAGTATTTTCACGCGCTTCTCGTTGTAATCGTTGTCTCGTTCTACACCCCAAACACGGTTTTATAAGGGATGGATCAATTATGACCTCGCCGTAAGGACCTTTGAATATTGTACCGCAACAGACCACTTCTCTGTAACATTTTTTTTGCAACATCCTTATTGTCTTTATCCAAAATGATTAATCAAATAATTATATTTCGATCAATTGTGTTCAGTCGTGCCGATACGCGACGAAAGCCAAACCCTTTTCGCGTAGTTTAACAACGAAACAACCAAGTGAAAAAAAAAAGAAAAAAAAATACCGTTTAAAATACGTCAGGTCGATCCAACCATGAAGAGCTACGTCGTCATCCTCGCCGAGTGTTGATTTGACGTTGTTCAGCCTTTTACTGTCGCTGACCGGTGCGTCGTCGCTCCCTGCAGGACTACCCGATCTGCTCGAACCTTTGCTGTCCGCGTTCGCCAAATATTCCTCTGCGAATAAAAAACGAAAGATTGATTATTTTCCCTCACCAGCGCCGATCACCTTTTTCGACTACCGGAATAGTGTTCGATCTGTACCCCCTCGCCCCCCTGCAGCTTTTTTACTCACCGGCAAGATCATCACTCATATTTGGGCTCTGCTCGCGATATCGATCTGGCTTCAAGTACACGTGCTTCTTCTTCAATATTTTCTCGATTTTTTCGAGATTATCCTTCGGTTTTTTCTTGTTTTTGGATTTGAATTTAGTCAGGGACTTGATACCAGGACCCGCACGAGCATCGACGACCTGCAAATATTATGAAAAAATGCAATTTTGCGAAAAGCTTTTTTTTTTTCTTTTTTTAAAGAAACAAACACTCACGTGTCGCCAATTCCGATTGCTGCCAGATGGCAATTTTTTCCACCTCTTGACGAGAAGAACGCAAGCATTGCAGATTTCTCCGTGGCGACGTTCCTCCAATTGAAAGCATTCGATAAAGTCGTCCTCGTATTTTTTGCTGTCGGTGAATCGTGAGCTGCTCGATTTGGCTTTGCAGATGCAGCAGCCAGTCGGCGAGCGGTAAACCTTTGGTTTATGGAAACTAAACATATTGGTTTGCCTCTGATATCACGACTGAGGTAAATAGTTGAGGATGATCTGCAACATTCCAAAATTAAAGACAATCGTCATTGGTGTGGTCGCATAACGACGATACTTTCTCTCAAGAATTTGAGTTTCCAGCGACATTTTATTTTCGCGTTAATGCCAATAGCCGACCAATTTTGCGAGCACGTTTATTTAGTAAACACAAAGAACGGGCTTGACGATGCGGCTGAGAAATGTACGATCGTCGATCGAAATTTCAAGTCCCGAATGAAAAAATGATACAAAGATAAAGAAGCAAGAATGTGGCGAATGTTTCGTTCTACCGTTAAATTTCGGAGGTGCCGCGAATCGGGGACAAAAGATGGTGGGGAGAAGGCGCGAGGGTTGAGGGGCATGTGCGCATGCATCCGATCACGTAGGCCGGAGAGGAGAACCCGTCGTTCGTCGTTGTTGTCAACATCGTCGTTGCTGCCACCACCGCCGCAACGAGTCCCGCTTCAAACCGGCCGAGCGAAGAGCGAACCGAGCGAACGATCCTTCACCGAGTCACGAATCATATTCTCGCTCCTCCCTCCACTCGGCACTCGCTCGCGTTGTCCCGCTTCGAGTCCCCCCACCGCCGTTCTCCATCGGTCCGACGGTCTCGTCCCCTCCGCCCTCGCACACACCGCGAACCGCGAACACGTTTCAGTACCGCAGATCGCCGCAAACGCATCACGGTCGCGCGCAACAGCTGCACAACCCCAAATACAATACGGCGCGGCGCTCGACGTAGACGTAGCTCAACGCCTCATGTTCTTTTGACAACTTGACACAACCTGCCAACTCGGCTATCTTACGATCTTCTTCCTCCAAATTCCAGCTCCGTGTGCTTCCTTCCTCAACTTTTTTTCTCATTTACAGGATCATTGTTATCTAAACGAAGCATTACAAACTTATTACCCAGATTATCGCGGAGTCATTGACGAATATCATATACGAGACTAAGATTTATAATTAAACTTACAATTGCTCTAATAGCTGCGTATACCGCCGCCCAGCAGAGCAGTGCCCTCTTTTCGTATTTTCAACAGCGTCAAACGCGGCGAGGAGTCTTTCGTTTTTATTTTTCGTGTCGGATGTTGTCGTACGCGCAGCGTTTAACACGAACGTGACAGAAAAACAAGATTCTATAAATAGAAGAGGCAGAAAAATGGCGCTCGAGATTGGACGGTGCAACGTGCGAGTAATAACAACGTTATAATTCGTTTGGGCAACGACGCGTTCTCCGGCCTCGGGTCTCATTACGGGACTTTTTTAAAACGCACGTTACTCTTATTATTATTATTGATTATTATCATCATTGTTGTTATACAACTTGGGAGCGATTTTATTTTCGTATACTCGTGATTAAACTTTCGTTTTTTTATCTACCATGCCCTGTCCAACTCCCTGTCACTCCGTCGCTATCGCCCCCCCCCCCCCGAGGGTTTGCCGCTCTGCAACTTTATTACCGCCATGTTTATTTGCATCGAATCGGTAGTAGACGGAATTGAAGCAAGAATGTTGCTACGCACGAAAAGGAGAAAAGACTCGGCCAGAAAATGCGTCGACCCCACCTTTCTCTCGCCGACCCCCCACCTCCTCGTTTCTTTCGTCTCCGGCGGCGGGCGGAGGGGCATGTTTACTACACTGATGCGAGCAATATCGTTCGATTATTATTCATTTTCGCGGACACGAGCCGTTTCATGTTGAACTTGAAAAATGCTTACCGCTTCGATCTTCCTATTCGATTCAAATTTATTTTCCCATCGTACCTTCGATATTATTTCTAGCATTGGAAAAAAATAAAAAATAATCGTAGGACTCTTCGCGCTGACGTATTCGTAAGAAAGGAATTTCTGCGGTCCTGTGCGCACGGAAGCGCCCGTGCTATCTGTTTTCGTGTTTTCACCGAGTTCATTTATTTGTGAAAGAGATAACGCTCTATCGAAAAAATATAACCACAGTGGGATTGATACGAAAGAAAGAAAAAACGATAAAGCGATCGGCAAACATTTTTTTCTATGTCACAGGTGAATTTATAAGATACGTCAAAGGCAAACTCGAAATGGCTGACGTTTTGTGCGGGTCGCACGGCAGTTGGGGACGCGTCAACTCTGCCCATAGACGGTTATTCCGTCGAGATAAGGAAGGCACGCGTATGCCTCGTTCCAATTATCCTCTTTGGATTTCATTCGCATCAACACGATTCCTCCTCACGATGCTGAACTATTTTATTCGCGTCTTTTCTCTCGGTTACGACGCCAGCGCCATCTACACAGAAATGTTTATTTCCAAAAAATAATAATAATAGAATCGATGTCGATATCGAGCCGTTTCATTCGAGTCGTCCATGCATGTTTATTCCGATGAAAAAACCTTGAACAAAAAATAATTCGATCGCTTCTGTCCAAAATTAATGCAAAATAAAAATTCTCGATGCGCGCGTTGAATAAAGTACGAATTAAAACAGCAGTTGGTGGCAAAATGTCAAGTAATAAAAAAATTGCCACTTTTTTCCGAGGGTCATGAAATATGGCTAGAATCGCAAACTTTTTCAGCCCGCTTTCCGACTTTCCTCAAAAGTTAATTTCAATCCAACAGTATCAGAAATTTGAAATCCTGTAACAATAAAGCGGGTGGAGCGCAGCCGATTTGTATAAATCTTCTTTGTCCCCGGTCGAACGTTATCGCAGCCTCGCCCGAGGTGGCACACGGCTCGTAAACACAGTTGACGAAATTGGGGACCGAGGCGACACCCCGTAGCAACTGGCGAGAAACAAAACATCCCCTCCCTCCGCCGCCGCTCCCTCACCCAACGGTTGGGGTATCTCTTTCTCGCTCGGTTTTGAGAACGAGTAGAGAAAGAGAGAGAGAGAGAGAGAGGCGGGTACGCAAATAGAATTGCGCAACCGTATTCGGGGTCAGTGCGAGAGTACCGGTGTGTTTGCACCGAACAGAGAGAATCTCGATCTTTCTGAGCTTCTCCTTCCAACAGATTTGTCAAGCCAGCTGGTCATCTCGTGAGGGAAAATCTTGACACTTAGCAGTGATCCGATGACAAAGATTATGAGACGAAAATTCGCGTCGACTAACAATAAAAGTGAATCGGCAGTTGACGTTTTTGGATTAACCTCAAGAGAACTTGAGTACTGAGAGTAAATGGTGAATTAAAAAACTAGTCTGAAGTAAAACTGTGACGTCGCGTCCCTGACACGATTACCTGCGAAGCCAAACTTTCGTTTATCTCTTTCTCACTCGCTCTTCGACTCCCTGTGCGGAGTACCACACGGTGTTTTGCAAAGTGGGAGGGGCTTCGAGATAAGGACTCGTGGAGATTGAATTTTGGCGGATAGACGAGGATCGGATTGAGGCGGGTCAGTGTCTTCGCGATACGGTCTATACATCGCCCACATAAACAATGGAAATGCGGAGAGCGGCAAGAGTGAAATTCAATTTCAGCGCCGCCATTTTGGCCTAATGGAGGGACCCCCGGGCCGGGCATGAAAACGTGGACGCGGAATTCTTTCTACGACCCTGGCACCGTTACCCAGTAGATTCCACTTTCCTTTTCACTTTTACCGTTTTGCCGTAACGAGCGAAAGACGGGGCTAAAGCGCTGCTCGGAATGAAGCAACGAAATAATGCTCGGAGCGACATGTTTTTTTTGGGAGAATTCGGCATCATTATCGTGCAGCGGCGATATTACCCTTTTCGTGTGACGCGCGCGCGATATGCGAGGTTATGTCGAGCACGATCTGCGCTTCGACTTATCTCTCTCGGCTTCATTTAAAATTCGCCTCGAAAAAAGATTCCAGAGTTTCAGGATTTATTTCGAAGACTGGGAGTTGCTGTTTTTTCGCATTCGTACGAGCGAATTCACAGTGATATACATATTATACTCGTGCTCGTAAAAACGAAGCGCGACGAATATGCTGCGGATATTCGAATACGAGCTCTCCCCCCCCCCCCCCCGGTCCGAGACACTGAAATGCAAACCCGATCCGAGAATAACTTTTTTTAAGTTACGAATAGCCATATACATATATTTATCCCATCGTTATCGCCTCCTCTTTCATTCTCCATCTATCCTACGATGCTTCGTGATAATATTCACGATACGTGTTGACGCCGCTTGCGCATTTTTGTCAAATGACCCTGGTCGCGGACAACGCTCGTCACTTGTTTCAATTCTTCCCTCCGATCTCAGTTTTTCTACGACGACGAAAATCTTCACGACAACGTGAAAGAAAAACACGAAAAACAGATGAATTTTTTGCAATCGACGACTCCAATGGCGATATTGAAATCGGAATGGTTACCGATTTTCCATGTTTTTTCTACTCAACTCAAAGATGGCGCAGCAGATTTCACGGGATTTGCTGCTTTATTCGCGAACGATGGCGCTACGAAAAAATGTCCGTGTTCGGTTTCATACGGAGCAAAATAAAAGATGAAAACAACTAGAAACGCGTAAATAAACGGAGAGACGGGGAAAAGAAAGATGAGAGGGAGATGAAAGTGGAGTAGTGGAACGACGACGAGAAAACGAAAAAAGCCTACGGCGGAGGAGAGAAAAAAAGAAAAATGATAATGTTGAGAGTCGTGTGAAGATGGTGGCTCGGTCGGTACGTCCTACATACATGTAAATTCATAAAAAAAAACGCGTATAAGAATGGTAACCGGCATAAATGGAGGTGTTTGTGAGAGAAAACCGCGCTGGTGCATACACATTTGAGCACGAGGAGGGTGAGATACACGAACGACGTGGGCAGCGCGAGGGCGAGTATGGCGCGTGGCACAACACGGTCGCCGCCATTGCGCTTCCTTCCTTCTCCCTTCTACAAACTCGATCGTTCCCACTCTCTCTCCGTTTTACCCCCCACTTTTAGACTGTGAAAATCCTGTTCGGAAGAACCGTAAGGGGCAAAAAACTTGAAAAAAATGATGAATTTCCAGTAAACACGTATATCGATAATTTCCATTTATTTTTGGGATAAAAGTCATACTATAATACGGAAAGGCAGATTTTAAGAAGATATGTTTTCGTGCGGCGGCGTTGAGTACGCACACCGCGAAACAGCCGCACGCATCGCGCCATGACAGCTATCAACACAAACACGCGAGAACAGCCGTTTGATTGTGAGCATCAATGAAATTATCAAACAGAAACATTTTGTAGATTTTTTATCAACAGGTAGATCATAAGTTTTCACTTCTTTTTACACGATTTGATGTCACATCTGAGTTTTCCCGGTATTCTTCAATCGGACGAGGACAGAACGCGTTGCGTCTGTCAATTACTAGAACGAGGGCCGATTGCCACATGAAAGATATTAACGATACAAAAATATTATTACTCTAATTCAAGAAGAAAAATGAAAAAAAAAAAAAAACTTCAAATCAAAGTTCATATTTATAATGTCACTTTGACACAACTCACCGACAGTTTTAGTCCCCACAGATTGACGACTTGAAAACACGTTTGACTATCACCACCACGAGGCAGGTTTTTCTCAATATTCTTTTTATTCTGCCTTCCACCTTAGCAAGTCACGAAAAGACAAAATTTTATAATACTAAAACACGTTAACGCGCCGTCTCGTACGCTGGCTCGTTCGTCGCACGAAGAATCGCGGAGAAACGCGAATAGACGCTCGCGCGAACTAACATACTTCTTTCGTTATCTCACGATTTTTCGTAACTCCACCAAGTTTTAAACTCCAATTTTTTTCTCTTTAATCGGGAATTATGAGAGGATTGCGAGAATATTCAAATGAATAAAAATTATTATAAACTTTAAAACTTTTCATTCGTTGATAATGATTCTAAATGCACGAGCCGCGAGCTTTACCTTTTCAATACAGGTGACGGACAGATTTGAGAATCCCTTTACGCAGCTCTCTTCGCGCAGGGCTCTCGTTTGCGGCGGCGCTCGAGTACATCATTAGTCAATTGAGCGCTACAATTGATCACGGCCCGCCAATAATCCAATTTCATCCATATTTCAGACATTCCCTACACGACTACTCAATTCGAAAAGAACCCCTATCAATTATCGTTGAACGAGCTGTTTTTCTTTTACGTTCTTTTCATGAAATCGCGTGATATCGCATAACGAACGATCGCGCAAAAAAATAGCGCACCGAATTCAAGCGACTTCCGGTCAAAAGCGTCTTTCCCCACTGTAACTAACCTGTTTGTCGGTGGGATTTCGTCTGAAAGCTGTTACCGATAATGAATAATTTTTTTCATTTCCACATTGGATGTCGCATGGAGGATAGACGTTCAACGACCACTGACTTCGACGTATTGTCGGAATTCCGATGATTTTCACATAATATTGTAAAAAACAAGCATGAAATTGACAGTCGCATGAAAGAAGAATGACGTTCGAAAGTATTGTTTTCACGCTTGCGAAATGACAGTGGAGGGGGAATGACGTAGCGCGACTCGGTCGTGCGTTTGTCACAAAACTCGCAGATCGTAAATAAACAATGAAATCGTAAGGTAAATAAGTTACTCACCAGAAAATCAAGAAACGATGGATGACACGGTAAAGCTGATTATCAGTGACAAACTTGAAATATTTGTGTGATGAAAATGAATAGAGGCTGACTGATGATTTGCGCATGGAAAATCGTGACCGGCGTCGTTCTGAATTTTGACAGACTAGTCAACGACAGCCACAATCGCGAAGGGGGAGTAATGCGTTGCAGCAGGGGAGGGAGAGAGTTCAACGCCGATTGGCGCGAGCGGATTGCTCGACTGCTCGAGTCAAACGATAAGCTCGTGTGTTGCACGAGCCATCGGAAAGACAGGTGTGAGCAGTTAAACAGCTGATTTCTTCTGCCTACTGCCTTTTGACGTTTTACCCTTTTTTTATCCATCTTAACGCAACTTTTGTTAAACGAATTCATTGCTCGGGAATTTTTCGTGTAAATAATATTATTTTTCAAAATGCAAACATTTGTTGCTGGCAAATAATAATACCACTGTAACCGAACCGTGTAAAATATTTTCTGATAATTGTATTCATTTATATTTGTTGATGATCGAATAACGATCATTCCTAGCGTATTTTCGCAGTTAATTTGTGATTTGAGACAACAGTACGGCTTATAAAATATGGCTAGTCCTCCTGGTGGTAACAATGCTTACAGTTTCAAAATCGTCCTCCTCGGTGAGGGCTCGGTCGGAAAAACTTCCGTTGCCCTTCGTTACTCGGAGGATGTCTTCAATGACAAGTCCATTTCCACGACACAGGTAAATAAACTGACTCAAACTTTTCAGAATCTTGCCACTCCTTGAAGCTCAAGCACCTACAACACTTTCGTTTCAGGCGGCGTTTTTCAAGAAAAAATTGAACATCAATGGCAAAAGGGTTAATCTTGCCATCTGTGACACCGCCGGCCAAGAAAAGTTCCATGCCCTCGGGCCTATTTATTATCGACAGTCCAACGGAGCTATACTGGTCTACGACATAACGCAGGAACGAACTTTTCAACAGGTAATTTTTTACCTACTTCGTTGTAACTTTTTGTCTCGTGATTTTGGTTAACGACATACGTTTGTGCTCTCAACCAGGTCAAGAGCTGGGTGAAAGAACTGAAAAAAATTCTTGGTGGAGAAATTCTTCTTGCCATAGCTGGTAATAAAATTGATCTTGAAAAAGATAGGAATGTCACTGTTCAAGAAGCCGAAGAGTAAGTGTCTGCAGTAATAGTAATAACTTTTCTACATATTTATACAACACAATATATCTACAACACGAAATATATCACGATCAGAATAATATTGCTGCAAAAAAACCAACAGAGATCAAATGCCCGTGACAAAGTGTGACAGAGTGACGCAACATAATTCTTCTACTGATCCGAATTATTCTCAAAGGTTTCAAAGCTCTTCATTCCGTTAGAAATTCCTTTGAGTTAGAAGTTATATCATGAATTTCAATGACTCGAGTAAACACTATGGAATAGAAAAGAGATTTTTATAGTCTACAGTGCTGCGTCATTCTAAATTCTCAGTGTTCTCAATTAGTCGTCAGCTCTATGATTTCTGTTCAAGTTTGATTTTGAAACCATGATAAGTAATGTAAATAATGTTTCCTTGAAAGATACGCAAAACAAGTAGGAGCTGTGCACTTCCACACGTCGGCCAAGCAGAATCGAAACATCGAAGAGATGTTTCTGGATTTGACTCAAAGGATGATGGCCTATGCCGATGAGATGGAGCAGAAAGAATCGCTGACGCGAACTAACAGCATGCGACGTAATGTCGTTATAGTTGAGGACGAGATGGACGAGAGTCGAACGAACAAGAGTTCCTGCTGCGGGGGAGGCCCTTCTCAAGCCTCGTAACTCGGGGCCCTCGTCGCTTTTATTCCTCAAACCCTCGTGTGAAAAGCTTTAAATATTATATAATATGTATCTATACACATCAGGTGGGTTTCAGATGATAGGCATCAGATTTTCCATTACTCGAGCTATAAAAAGGAAAAAGTAAAACTAAACTCATATATATCAATGCAGAAAAATGATGTCTCATATACTATCGTTATGATTAGTTAATATATTATCAATCGGGTATGAATGATAATTAATATCTTCAACGTATAATATTTGTTACATCATTACTACTGCGGCTGTCATGCAATTTTGTTACATATTTTATAATAGTTCATATATATATAATCAGATATATGATGATGATAAAATATGAGAGATGTATATATTAGTCCTTTTTCTATGTACTCTGTGAAGATGTAACGCATCTGCTCGTAAAATCACCGTCAACTCGCTCTTTATCCACCGAAGTTCGAAACCAAAAAGGAATTGAATGAAAGAGGATTTTCGAAAACATGTCAAATCAGACGAAGTGTTCGCACGTGCGTATAAACGTGAAAGATTTAAATGAACTGGGGAGTACGTGTTCTATGCATACTGCCAAATGATGGGGATGTGTGCGTTCGTTCGGTCGAATAAATTTCCGTGGAAAATGAAATTTTCCACGGAAAAACGATAAAAGAGTCGACCTATCGCTCGTTATTATTACTGTACCATACCACTAAATTTTAAGTACAACACTGCGACTCGATCGTGTATATTATCGAAGCCATATGAATACGTATATGTAACTAAGGGGGACATTGGTCTCGGTGTAAAAACCCCGAATGACGTAACGAAGGGTACCAGAATATTTGTAGATCGAAGCGTTTTAGACAAAACTTTGATTCGAAAGTACGATTGATGTACGGTGCAATAAATCTGTAACAAAAGTCGATGCTATGAAAGTTTTTCGACAAAAAGAGAGAATGAGAGAAACCGATTTACTAAACGATTTATTTCGATAATGCCTGTACGCCATTCCGAGGTACAATGTGCTATTCTATCACAGGTACAGGTACATGAATCATTGATTGAACAAGACAAATGAATATAATAAAAAACCGCACTCGATCACGACTCCAATAACGAATAAATCTGCAACACGTATACAATTAAACAAATACAAGACGGACTTTTATCATTTACTCGTTTTATATCCGCGTGTAATCTACTATTTCGCGATACATGCAGCTTTTGTACTTAAAAAAGTACACCTGATTGAAATTCATTAAAAAAAAAAAATCTTTACTATCTTTACCATGTGTTTGTATCATTTTATTGGTCTCGTATCACGAAAATTATGTTTTTTGATTGAATCGTTTTTTAGTTCTTAATACTGGATTTTTTACTATTGAGACGAAAAACAAAGATATATGTATATATGCATTGTTCAGTTTCGTTTCGTTTCTCGTGAAACATCATCACGTGATTATAAATATTAAACTGTCCTTTGCAATCGAGTTATTAGATGGTATCCTTTGTAAGTCTTGGATTTTTCAACAAAATCCACATTTCACGTACGTACGTAATTTTTTTTTTGTTTTTTGTTTTTTTGTTTTTTTTTTCAAACAATTATTGAAAATTTCAATTGTTATTCGTTTTATTATAAACTATTAGAATATTTAGTATTTACATTGATGTTAATTATAAATACAGGATATGCCCCCGGTGGGATTCACACAGTGAGAAATCATTGGAATTATTTCGTTTCCTTCGCCCTAAACAACCATGAAATAAAATTGTCTTGGAATGTTTTTTTGTTTGCTTGGCAATACCTGCGCTTTTTTTTATGTTTCTCTGTGTAGTGGACGTAAATCGGCACAGCACTTGGTTCCATGTGATGTGATCGACGTAGTTAAAAATCCTGTATATGATATCGTTTAATATGATTTCTTTCCTTTTTTTTCCTTCTTTCTTTTCGCTTTTTCGAATATTCTTTCGAGTTCGCTAATGAGTTATTAATGCTATTAAAGATTTACATAAACGACATTATGACATTCTCGTTAATCTTTGGTATACAGTGAGAAATTCGGTATAAATATCTTCAACGATCCCGATAAACTTGGATTACAATATTTCAATATCAACGCTATCGAATCGTTCTGCCAAAAGGAGGGGAACAGAGTGGTCTCTGAGGGGTTTAAAATTTGAAGGCGTGAGAGGGTAGGGGGAAGTTGGGTGTAAAACATCACTAGGATGATAATGATTATTATGCTTATTGTGCAACCTTTGTGACCGAGTTTTTTTTTGCGTTGCTTCGAATCGCCTGTCATCTTATTTCTTCCCTTCGATGCCACTTTCTTTCGAGTCCACAATTTCGTATTGTCGAAACAAGATTCAACGAGAAATAAAAATGGTATCAGTTTGTTAGATCCGAGATAGAATTACTACGCGATTATTACGATCGACTGGCTCGGATGAGTTGTTAAAAATAAAAATATTGAAATAAAAGATAAATAATATATCGCGCCGAGTACTTCGTAACCGGACAGTCCAATCCTTAGTTCTTTTTGTTTTTTTTTTTTTTAGGCCTTTGGCAAATGTGTTTAACCAGCGGAAAACCGCTGCATCGTTGACAGCTCGTTTTTTTTTCATTTAAATAATAAATATCTTGTCCTGATAAGTGAATACGAAATCGACGAATTGATTAATCGGCCCTATCGCCGAGAGTGACATACCGGTCGTCGGCGGAGATCTTACGAGATTTGGACCAAATACCACTGCCAAATTGCTTGATGTCATCTTATTCAGATCGCAACGATCCATTACCTATGAAGTCATTCACAATAATGTTCATTATTGAACTCTATTCGAATGATGAAATGATGCTTTCTTCAATGATCCAAACTCACCCTCGATAAAAATTGTACAATATATTTCAATAACGTGTAATTATCCTCCGGAAGTTTTTCGAGAACGAGAATTTTGACTTTGCGCGGCCGTTCGTCCTTAGAAAGAGCTGCGAATAATGAATGTTATCACCACTTCGTTATCACGCTCGTGTCTCGTCGCTCAAGTTTGTGTGACTCTTAAAAAAAAATGTAAACTCACTCTGAAACTGCGTTATTTCGTCGTAAAGCTCGTAAGTCATTAATGGTTCGTCGAGCTCTCGTAAGAATGTTTTTAAAAGAACAGCCGCTATGTGAGGATCGCCTTGAAAATCAACGGGCAATCCGTGATTGCATCGATTCTGTAGTTCCTTCACCATTGCTACGTTTGCCGATCTTCGGAATATTCCTTCGGTTTCTAAAGCTAAAAATGATGAATTTTTTTTTTTTTAAGCCTCGTTTATTACCGTTTTCTCAGCCTGAGTCGTGCATTCTTAAGTCTTTCTAACCATCAGGCGTATCGAGAAATTCTACGCATTGACGAACGATCGGTGGTATGGGGTCACCTCCGTTGTTATCCTTAATAAATTGGAGACTGGCACCGAATTGTGTTGTTCCTATTGGTGTCGCGACTGGCACGCTCGGTGCACGATTCGCAGATACGTTTTTTCTGTTCTTAGCCATCAATTGTTCGTCATGACTGAAACGCACAATTTCTTACTTGTGGTTCTTCGTTGTAATTTATGAAACATTTTCTTTTCTTCAATTTGATAAACTTACTCGATTACTTGTTGGGGAATTATAAGTTGATCTAAATTTATGTATTGGGCCAATTCCTCGAGATAATTTACGTACATCATTTTACGCCCGAATTTCGCACTAAAAGCAATAAATAAATTAGTCAATGAAATTATTTCAAAAATTCCCTTTGAATACTTGACAAAAAAATTGATTACTCTCATTACCTGATGGCTGGTTTGAATATCTGCCAAACGATTCTAATAAAATTCGTAGGATGAACGAGATAGAGAGCTTTCAAGTTTTTCTTATATTTTCTGTCGAAAGCCTTGTAAGCCTGCCACAACCAAGAGAGCGGAGGTTTGTTTTTTGACGTAAGGCCATGGTGAAAATAAACTAAACTATAATCCTGCTCGACGAAAGTGTCCAATGTGTGCGTCAGATATCTGTCAAATTTGAATTTATGAGTATTTATCCGTTATTCATTCATAAGTACTTATTAAAGGCTCCCTTGAGATAAAATGTTTTTTGTGAAAAAATGAGAAACCTGAGAAGTTTTGCATGATTAAACACTTCCTTCCCAACAGGTGGAAGTTTGCATGCTGAAACAACAATAACTTTGCGGCCTGCGCTATCATCACCCACTACTTCCACAATTCCGAGTCGAGAGATATCAAGATAATCCTCTTCATCGGCCAGTTCTTCATCCAGGGCTGCCAAGTCATCAGCTATTTTGATTTTCATTAAAATTATCAATGATAGTATCAATTAATGATATGACCAAATATGTTAATATATATCTGCTTACCAGTTTCTATAACAGGTGCGTCGACAAGGGCTTCCTCAAAATTTTCTTCTATCGTCCCATCGCTTACAGGACTTTCTAGATAATCAATTCCACTCCCTGCCACTCCTATACTAAGGTCTAATTTTTCTTCCAGTAGTCTCGAAGCTGAGTAAATGTGAGAAATATTTTTTATTCAATTGGTTAAATGAGAATTTACTCCCTCAGATTATCAAACAAAAAATTCAATACCATTATTGGTGGTGGCTTGTAATTCTGTATCATCGAACTCCAAATTGGGCTCATAGTCGTGATAGTCGGAAAGACTAGGATAAGGGTCCTCCGATTCATTATTTATCCCTGCAAGAAACCATGTGTGAAATCCTGATGCACAGTTGCTACAGCTCTATATGAAAATTGTTCAGCATAACAGCGATACCAGTGTTTTGCAGCCTATATTTGTGTATTACATTTGTATAGTCTATTTATTTATACACTCCAGAGGATTTATTTACTTTTGATCTTACATTTTGGATACTCATTAAAAAGGCTTGACAGTTTTTTTTTTTAAGGAAACTAAAATGTTACATGGAGTGTTATAGTCATTATAATTGCCAAAAAAAATAGTATACATTTGAAGGTTATCATTGACTCTTGTAGAATCTGGGAAAACTCTGAATATATTTAACGTGATTCACTGGAGGAAATAACCAGGACTGTATGAGACGTAATATTTCATCCGCGTTTGTCTGTTTATGGTGTCAACATCAGAATATCTCAAAGATGGTGAAATTTCATAAGAATATAAATGATTGGGTCGCACCCACTGTTAGTGAGCTGTCAAATTTTGTTGATAAATTTTGATCCTGAAGCATCACCAAAAGAAAGAGAAGAAAACATCGAAAATGTGTTAAGTTTGAAGAAAGTGAGTGTTTTTTCTCAAATCCTTGTTGTGACGAATGAAAGAAATGATAAAAATTTGGGGAGAGGGAACAGTAAGAGAAAAAAATACGCTATCGTCTTACCTGTCAAAGCTCGAGCTGGACTGGGCGATACTTGGTAATCCGCTTCCATTTTTCCAGGAAGACACCAAGTTTTGCGAACCTGAATTTATATATTTCAGGCTGCTAGGAAGAATGGTGAAATAAACAAAAAAAAACACAAACACGAAGGAAATTTGTACGAAAAAAATGAAATCTCAATGTCCTCTCGCGTATCTCCAACGTAGCGACATCATTTTATAATTCACGCGCGAGCGCGCGCGTCTGTGTGTATATGTGTAAATCCGTGTATGTAGAAAGAGCTACAGTGAAAAAAGAGTGAGATGGATAGATAAAGAGAGAGAGAGAGAGAGAGAGAGAGAGAGAGAGAGAGAGAGAGAGAGAGAGAGAGAGAGAGAGAAAGCAGCAAGTGACGGAGTAAGATTCCGGGTCCGGGAGTGGAGACGTTCGGGTCGTACGCTTTCAGCGCTGAAAGTGCGTTTCGACTTGCACTCTGTAAGCGCTGGAATCGTACGAATATAATATAATACCGAAGCCACACGGTACAACGTACGGGTCGAACGCACCCTTTGAGCGTGTACAACGCTGGCTGGAAGTGTGTGACCTCAAACATACCCTAAGTATCCAATTCGTAAAAATAATTAGGAAAAACAACTAACAATAATAAAAGCAGAATCTTTTTTATCACGTTTTCATCAGCGCCGTACGCTCTTTTGCCATTATACCAGTGAGCACGGCTGCTTTCTGTACAATGTTCACGGTGTTGGTCGTGTTCGCGAGACAACTGTACGATTGCGACTCGAGAACTTGCACAAGAATTGAAAATTGACAACAACCCGTAGCTACTTTTCCAAGAGGCAAGGAAAGGAGGGCGATGTAAGACATTATGATTCGCATTTCAAAATTCATTGAGTACTATAATAGAACGACAATGTACTGAATGAAAATAACTTTTGGGAAAAAGTATAAAATTAAAAAATGCCAGCACTGAAATGAGGTTTTTTTCATTATTCAAATTTTTGACTAAACTGTATATATAGGAATTCAATTTATTGATAGCAGAGCAAACTAATACCGCCTAGCTTACGCACTGATGATATATATATGGCGAGAAAAGTTTGTTACCGACCGAATAGAATGTTTTGCAGTGTTGCCGCTCGTCCGCTATATGCTTACACTGCGACAAACTGCGAGAATTCCCGCCAACCGTGGCCGCCAATTAATCCAGAAATGCGCGGGTTTTCTTTGTTGATTCTGATGAAAAAAACCGGATAATACCCATGTGCCACCACGGGTGCTGCTACGAGCGAATGTCGTGATATACATCTTTTAGAAAATGTTACAATGTTAGTAGCCTTCGAGAATAAAGAAAATGAAAATAGTTCACCAGTGCATTTGTACCTGAACGAACGTGACTCTAAGAGTAGCTTAAGTGATTGTAAGGAAACAGCAGCTTTACGATACACAAAATATTCACACCAAGCGGGCTGCACCGCTATTGATAATTCTGAACTATCGGAATTGCAATCCATTTCGAAGATAATTGTGAATGATGTAGACCACCGATCAACTAACACCAATCGTAGCAGGAAACGTCTGAGATATTCGAGCTCCGACGACGACAGCAACTTCGGATCAACCCGTCGAAGTGTTTCGCCCGAAATCTCAAACCTTGGACTACAGCAAAAAATAATCAGCTCGGACGAAGAAAGTACGTCTCAAATAACACGTCGGAGTGTCTCGCCGGAAATCCCTTACGGAGGTAACTACTGAATAATACCGTAATTCTTACGAGTGATTAAATCTTTTGTTTCTTACTTTAACATGTGCTAGGTCTACAGAATCTCAAAGAAATGAAAAATGCTATATATCTTGTATCCAAAATTCTTTCCTGACTATAGATGATTCTATACGAATATTTTTTGTTAGATTAAATGAGAACATGGAAAAATAGTTATTTTGATTTTATGCGATGACTTGATTTAAAAAATTGTTGTGTCAATTGAATTTTGTTTGTCTCAATTTCTCATTTTTGTTTCATATCTATGACATTTGGACACAACGATATAAATTTATATTTTCCAGATAGCCCCGCTGCTTACAAACTTCGAGAGTTGAAAGGAGAATTCCAAATAATCAAAGTAGCTATGGCTAGGCCAAAAACAGGATCAAAAAAATGCAGTGAACAGGAGATTTCTGAAATCCTAAATTCAGATGGCGATTGTGAACTTTTGTTTGAAAATATCAAACAAACCCGAGTAGATGTCGTTCGATCTTTACGTAAAAGTTCAAACAATCCGGTGTCACTGTGTGCCGCATCAAAAAAAAGCATTGCGACAACAAGCAGAGCGTTTAGCTGCAGATCCAGAAGTCGGAATCCTGTTCCAAAACCAACTTCAGAAACGTCCGAAGAGGATGAGAAAGAAGAAAAGCTTTCGATGAAATACAAAATTAGAAGATCTACGGAAAAAAGCAATTACACAATGCAACCAATTCCCTACAATGGAAAAAGTTTGCCCAAAAGTTCCAGAAGATCTGATGTGTCTATATCAAAAAGATTCATCTCAGGAAATGATGATGAACAGATTAAACCAAAAAAGATAAGGGAAATATCACAGACTTTGACCAGATCTAGTGCATCGACTAGTACCGGCACATCGAATGGTAGTGTAATACAACAAAAATCAGCAACAGTGTACCGAGCTAGTGAAACACATAAAAGACAATGGTCCGATAATTACGGTCAGGCCGAATTTAAACGTGATTTGGACAGACTCGAGCTTCTTACCGAAAACCATAAAAGAAATACAATTATGGAATGCTTTCGAAGGGGAACCAAATGTTCATTAAACAATGAAGGAACATTTGAAGAAATCATAATAGATTCGCAACTCGAACAAATAACAGAAAACTCCAGACGTGATATTTCGGATGAGAGAGATAAGAAGGACAATGTTACTGACAAAGAAAATGAATCGGAAAGCAATATTGAAGAGGACTCCTTCGATTGTCTCATCATCCGTGGGCGAGACAAACGAAAAATGAAAACGTCGGTAGTTGGAACTGAAAGAAGTCCTGAAAAAAGGATAAATAATTCGCAAAAGAAATTCACACCGAAGAAAACTCCCCGAAAAAATGCGCTCCGTGATTATGAGATGAAGAAAATGAGTGAAGATCCAGATACTCCGACAACACCGAGGGGCACGCCCGGTAAAAGGATTTCCAGAACGGTCGATACTCCCTCAATGAAGAAGGGCAACTTGACTCCCTCAATGAAATGTCGTACTAGCAATATTGATAAACTGGATACGAAGTTGGAGGGAGCGAAAGCGAAGCTCCACGTGAGTCACTTACCAAAATCGTTGCCCTGCAGAGAGGTGGAATTCAACAATATCTATCAATTTCTGGAAGGAAAACTACTCGACAAAACCAGTGGCTGTATTTACATAAGCGGTACACCGGGAACTGGGAAGACGGCTACGGTAAACGAAGTTATACGCTGCTTAAAAAAACGCGTAAAAAAAAATCTGGAAGATTTCGATTTCATCGAGATAAATGGGATGAAACTGTCGGAACCGCGACAGGCCTACGTCGAAATGCTCAAGCAGATTTCTAATGAAACTGCTACGGCCGATCAGGCTCGTGAAATCTTGAAAAAAAAGTTTACAGGGCGCCCGGATGAAAGACCAATGACGCTGTTACTCGTTGACGAGGTGAGAATCCAAGAATTTCTTAGCTGAAATAATAAAGAGATTTTTAAGGCTTGAAAACATCCAATTCCAAAGCATTCATTTACTGTCAGTTTTCTTTCAGAGTGAGATTCAATTTCTGCACTTATACGATTCCCGTACGAAACTTCTTTGATGGATTTTTTCCTGAGTATTTTGGATAATGAATATCACTTTTTTTTTCTCAGCTGGACCTGTTGTGCAACAAGCGTCAAGACGTCATCTACAACCTGTTGGACTGGCCTACACACCCACACGCTTATTTGGTCGTCATAACCATTGCAAATACGATGGACTTACCTGAAAGAGTACTGATGAATCGAGTTACTTCTCGGTTGGGTCTGACACGTTTGACTTTTAAGCCGTATACTTTCGCGCAATTGGAAGAAATAGTGTTGGCACGACTAAAGGATCATAGTGTATTCAAGAAAGACGCTATGGAATTGATCGCGAGGTATGTCCTCTATCTGTTATTTATTAATCAGTCGTTCAGTTGAATTCTTTTATAGATAAACGTTCTATGCTTCGCATCCAACAGAAAAGTAGCATCCGTATCGGGGGATGCGAGACGAGCTTTGGATATGTGTCGTCGAGCGATCGAAATAGCTGAGTCTAACAAGGGAGACACCGTTGATTTGTCCGATGTCCAGAAAGTGTTGAACGAGATGATTACTAACCCCAAAGTTGCAGCGATCAAATATTGCTCGGTAATGGAAAAACAATTTTTACAGGCCGTTCGTTCTGAAATCGCTAGAACCGGAGTTGAGGAATCAGACTTTATCAACGTCCATCAACAACTGGTCTCGATCTGCTCGTTTGAAGGTCTCTCTAATTCTGTCAATCATAGATATATTTATCATCTTCTCTTTGGTTGAAACGAATTATATTGTTTCAAACATAAAATGGAGAGACCATATATTCCGATAGGTAACAAAAATCCCTGTTGTAACTGAAACGATTGTTGTTTTACAGGCTTAGAGGTTCCTAACGTGACTGGAGCACTCGAGATTTGTAGAAGGCTATGTAGTAAACGTCTATTGCTATGCGAGCGTTCTCGAAGTGATATTCATCAGCGTATTTTCTTGAACGTTTCCCCGGACGAACTATATTTCGCCACACAGACGATAAACAACGAACAATGAAACGCTCGCAACGCTCTCCAGTTTCTCGTTTAGATCAATTTTTTTTCATTATTATTATGGTTACTGTTCCCATACAACTCGATAAAGTCAAGAGCCCGCAACGTTTATTCGTTGCTATTTCATTTCAATTTTCGTTTCAACTTTAAAAACCTACAAAAAGTCTCCGATTTTCGTTTTCAAGTTTTTTTTTTCATTATTATGATTACTGCTAGGATACAACAAGGATAAAGTCAAGATCCTGCAACGTTCTACTTTATTCATTTTCATTTCAACTTTGAGATTTGCAATTGCAACTCGACAATTTTTGGTTCTTTTTACTTTCATTATTTTATCATTTTGTTACGATTTGGCACAATCGAGAATACAATTTGGTTTTTTTCTTTTAATACCAAAAGAGATATTTCCGTGTTTGCCAAACGTGCCTTAGCGCGGGCCAACTTTCAACGGCCGATCACTAATTACGTCACGTTTCATATCACTGAAAACGACGAGCGGAGACGGCCTCGAACTATTATTAGTTATGAACCGTGTGAGGCAAAAGATTATTTATTTCAGTTTTTATTCTCATTAGTCTTTTGAGTGATCGCTCAAAACTTTTTTTTAATCATTTTGATGTCCCCTAAAGTTTGTTCGACCAATTGACAGTAAAGATTTAATTCAAGTGTGTTTCCATAAATCTGGACAAATGCCTGCTCAATTTGACGGCTCAATAATAAATAACGTTTGAAATTTATCATGAGTGGAGAAAGTTTCGAGCGACATGTGCTTTCGCTTCACGGTGAAGCAAAGTGGCGAGAGATCGTTAGTTTGGGCGCGAGTGAGGAAAACGATCAAGGCCGTAGGCTTTTATGGGTTTGGCCGAGGTTGAACGACTTGGACTGGTTAAAGAAGATGTTGGACAAATATAAATTGGACGGAATTGCAAGTATTGGATGCGGTTCTGGATTGTTCGAGTGGATTATTCAACAACATTCAGGTAATTGATGATTGAGCGAGTGGAATTTTATTCAGCGTAAATTGGGCAAAATAATTCCAATAATTCGATGACGATTTGTTTTTTTTATTGCAGGTTCCAACGTCATAGGCATAGAGACCGATAAGTCTTGGTGGCACAGTGGATATTCAGCGCCCCTTTTTTTGAAAAATACTGTCTTTGTCGAGGCCAAGAAGGAAGAGGCAGAATTGAAAATACCACCAGGATACGCGCTTTTCTTTTGTTACTTCAACAATGGAACAGCATTCGCGAATTATATGAAGAACTTTAAGGGCAGAGTGGTCATAGCTATTGGCCCTGATGAAGGCATCTTTCGTACCACTGATCCACTGCCATTTGATAAAAAATTCGAGAAGTTTGGTTGGAGCATCAGGAACGTTCGAAGGTTCGCGAACGGCAAAGATTTGGCGGTTATTTACACAAAGTGAGGCTCCAGATGGGCACAAATGTTGTTCCTCATGGCACGAAATATACAAATTTGTTGAAGAACTGTATATTTTCGTAATAAATCAGAGAATTCAAATATTTTAAGATAAAAACCAAAATAGTTGTGTTATTATTTGAGAGCGATTTTCCCGTAAAGATCCATTGGTAAAGACCATCCGCACCTACTTATTGTCAAATTCGATCTGAAAAGCTTTTTCTTTTAGCCGGCGCTCTAACGGGTATGGCGCATATTACCTACCGTGGATATTCCCCATTCAAGCCCAGCATTGGCATCACTGGGCTTGAACACGAAGATTCATAGAGAGGCATGATACTGATAGAAAATATGTTTCTGTTTTACCATTCGTTATAAGTATTAATGAATTTAGTACAGCTAGATGGAGCGTCGGATTGTATTTTTTGGAGTCAGCAGTGCTGATCACTCGCTAATTCAAATATTGAAGTGCTGCATGAGCACTTGAATATGAATTAGTACGATTAAAGAAAATCGCGTTGGATTTTTATTACGGGAATAATAAATATTCACATATATGTACATCAGTCATACACTAATAGTTTGTATATACACATGTGACTTGATGAATCGAATATATTTATTTAACATTCACTTTTGTTTACCAAGAAACATTTTTGAACATATGTACATCCATATATATAATATAACATTATATGTATATCTGTCGGAATTTTTGTCTAGCGAAGCACGAATTTTGCGTTTAACTATGATAACGCGTCTCTGTTCAACGAATGTGTATGCCGAGATTCAAAACGATAAAAGTTGTTATTAATCTCTCTGTGAACAACAACAAAAGATGGGGAATTTGCACGGCGCAAATTCCTAATCGCCATGTCGCAAATAAAAAAATATTAATTAAAATTTGATAAAAATACCTTAATATATAAATATTAGAGCTCCACAAATAATGTATAATTTTAATGGATGATCATAATTTATTCAACGGTTCGGTACATACAATTTTGTGTATTGATATTTATGGCAATTAATCGGTGAATATTTACGAATGGATTTTGGATAATTCGTTCAGTTTGTTCTAGTTCTTCACGTGTTTACGTTTTCACGCGTTTACGCTTGGCCGTGTTTGGGCTATTCGCTATAGCGTAGTAGCAGAGCAGAGTGGGGATAGAGGCGTTCGGTCAGCCAGCGGGAGAGAGGGGAGACGGGCGGAGCTCGAGACAGGGGAGAGGCTCAGGCGCAACATGATTCGCTTCACTCACGTCGCTCGGCGTGCACTGGGAGGGGGAGCTCCGTCCGGGAGAGGCACAAGGCACAACACGTTTCGCTTTTCGCTTCACTCACGCACTCACCGCCCGGCGGGCGTGGGGTGAGGACTGGCGCGGAACGTGAGCGTGCCGTTATCGCTACGCATTGTATATTCCAGTGCATTGAGAAAACGGGGCATGAAATACGACACGTGGAATCCTACTTTATCCTGAATGACTAAAATAATCTTTTTTTTCAATCAATCGATAAACAAATAAAATAGAAACCAATAAAAATTGGTAGCGGTCATAATTTTATTAACTATTGTAGCTTTAACAGTTATTTCATAATTTTAACAGTAAATTCAATCTCGCTGAAGCAACTGATCGGTCATCTAAATTACAAAATAAAAGAACTTAAGATCGTGCGAATCGATAAAAAACACGAAAACACAACGTAACGAATATTAAAGTTGAAATTTAATAAAAAATAATGATTCGCTCCTTGTCAATATACATTTTTTTTCTTTAATTTCTGGGATTCCTTTTTTTAACGCAACTATAGATAAGCCGATAGGGAAGTCCTCGCACTCGATGTTATTATTATTAAAAAATTTGTGCATCAATGAGTATTTTAAAAATTTTGGTAATTCGTGAAAAATAGTATCGAGGCAAGGGCCCATAACAGAAAGAGTTTAGTGACGCCTGTAACATATAGTTTCGAGAGTCGTGCGTATGCTCGCACGCGCGCGTGTCCGCAAGCGAGCTAAGATGCAAGTATACCCCGAGCAACGCAACGCAAAGCAAAGCACCTAACGCACGGTCCTAAAGCCATGGGGTTGTCGGCAAGCGAAGACGGACAGTCAGTAAATCTACTCCATAGCGGATAGTTTGACACAGTTCCGAGCTCGATACAGTTTCTGTATCACTTTGAAGTCGCGCAGGCAAGATTCCATGCAGATAAGTCGGAGTTGCAAACGCTGCACGCTAAGCAACGCACGCAACGCGTATAACCGCAGCTATGTACAGCATTACGAATAGTTTTTGCTAGTCAAATGCTAACAATAGGACGCGAGCAACCGACCACGCGTGCACGCACGCGGGCACACTCGATTATTCTCTATGAAACAGTGGTACAGGTTTTGTCACTACAATTGTTTCTGTTACTCGACATATTGGCTTATCCATTTGCGCAAAAACGGTTTTCTGGGGAAAAAACCTAGGGAAGAATAGGTAAAGAAGAGCCCTCCCTGAAAATGAGGATATTTTTTTTCGTTTATGTTAATTTTCGTATTCAATCGGTCGTGTACAATTAAATAACGAATTTTTTCTCTCGCGTCGGTATAAAGTTAAATTTTTGGTGAATAAAAACCCAAGTTCGTTCTCGAAAAAAAGACCAGCGGAAATATAACTTTGTGATAATGAATCGCGATTACGATTTTCTGCGATACGGTGAAGTGATAACAAAAGTTAAAGGTGAAATGATAAATTCCAAACATGGGAGGACGAAAAAACATTGGAAGAAAAGTGTGTTGAAAATATGTGGAAAGTTCTTTACGATCAGAACCATGGAGCAGGATAAGAGAATCGTAGAGGCAGAGGGAAAGCGAAAGGATCGTGGAGCGGAAGACGGAGAGGAAGAGGATCGTCGAGGAAAACGGAGATCGCAAGGATCGCGGGAGAAAAAGGTAGGAAGAAGATCGAAGCCCGTTCCTGTAACCGTGAGTAACTACACCAACGATTTTTTTTTTTAAATACGAGTGCGCGAAATATGAAAAATGATTTTCATGTTACAAAAAATGTAGACATTCTGCCGATTGAATGATCAAAACACGTGAACGTCAGGATGACGTTTGGATATTTCATGGAAGTATTTTTTTCAAATGAACAGTTAGATATAATATTTTCATATTATTTATTTTCATGATACAGTCGTTGCGATTTATAGATTTACGAATAGAATGTTTTGCAGAGTTGATATATGGTGGTAGTTGTGCAAATTTTCGTTGAAATGTTTCTGGTAAAGATGTATATGTGTCTTTACTCGACTGTCAACAAAGTTGAGAATCTCTGTCGTCGTATCGATCTTTTTTCTTCAAGTGCTCATGCAGCACTTCAATATTTGAATTAGCGAGTGATTAGCGCTGCTGACTCCAAAAAATACAACCCGACGCTCTATCTATAATACTTATAACGAATGATAAAACAGAAAAATATTTTCTATTAGTATCATGCCTCTCTATGAATCTTCGTGTTCAAGCCCAGTGATGCCAATGCAAAATTTCAATAGGGAATATGGACGGTGGGTAATATGCGCCATACCCGCTCTAACGCGCGCGGAACACTTTGTTTATGAAATTCAAACTGTACGGTGTTGTCAACCCAAGAAATGCGAAGAATCCCAGGAACTCTGTAAATGCTAGGGATTTTTGACACCATCAACGAGCCACCATGTTCTAAATCCGAGAATCGAAGAATAATCAGCTGTTTTCTGTTGGGATAGTAGAAAAACAAAAGTTCGGGTCTTCTTCTCTATCATCACCGCGATAGCAAACGAAAAAAAATTTCATTGTACAGTAGGTACCCAATATAAACGCGAGATAATTACGCGAGATTAATATTGCTTGTTTTGGCGAGTAAAACAACTGCCGGAGCTATAGGTTTGTGCTCGATCAATAAAGAAAAGCGTCGTCGTTTTAATTCATCTATGGGTGGAACTACCGATATATTGAGTGGATATTAGTTTACATTTTCAACCTACATATTATTGAATATTGGCTACATGTCACGGTGTCGGATTATCATGGATTCGTTATATCACTTTAATCCCTCTATTCACAAATACATAGGTTCTTCACTATCTCGAAATGACGAGTCTATTTTTTCATCACACAGTTTATTTGTATACATCCTAACCAATAGGTTGTGGGTTTAATTCGACATTCAGCGGATGTTCATTACAATTTCTGTTCGCGACATTATTATTAGTAGAAACACGTCGACATCGTGACTCATTTTATAAATACATTATTCAGGAGAGTTTTCCATGGTAAATGAAAGATGCGATGGAGGGAGAAAATGGAGATCCGTACGAGGAACGTCTCTTAGCTGTTTTTAACAGTTGTCTGGAAAAAGGACAAGGGGAATTGCGTCTGGAACATCTTGGCAAGCTGTGCGACAAATTGCAGCTTGAAGAGAGAAGCGACCTGCTTATATCCCTTTTGTCACAAGACAATAAACCTTTTGTATCTTTTGCTACATTCCGGGATGCCCTTCTGAAACTATTGGCTCAAACTGAGGGAGGTGTAATCGACGACTCTACAAGATGTTGGTCTTCTGCCCAGGGTGAGTTTCCACTTGGTGGATGTTAGTTGCAAGTTTATGTTGAAAATATTTGTAAACAATAGTTTTCGAAATCTAAACAAACTTCAATACTATTCCATCTCGAAGAATTATTAATTACTGGAGCTTTATTGTATACGGTAGCATCTACGGAGCATGGAAATTTAAGGCACTCTCCCAGAAGGTCAAATGGTGGCGCAACAAATGGCCACAGCAACGGTCCAGAGACTGGAAGATTATCCGGGGTTGGGTATGCGACGCTTCTAAAAGAGGTAATTTTATGCTGTTCATCGACATCATGAAATAAAATATCAACATTTGAGCGTACCGTTATGAGCTTTTTTTCTGAAATAGATGCCCGAGCGAATGTTTGAAAAATTGGACACGGATCGGGATGGCCTCATAAACTTCGAAGAGTTTGCTTTACTTTTCGAAAACGACAAAAATAATGTTGGAGAACAGCAGAGTCTCGATTGGAGCGGTGGCTGCTCCTCGGGCGATAATGTTGTTTACATGCTCGGACCACATCAGACCGGGTACGCGAAAATCCGAACGATCGTTGGCATGTGGGAGGTCGCTGGGGTTTCCGACGCGGCGATGCTCTTGTCCGATCTCGGTTTCACCAGTACCGAAATACGACTAACCGATCTAATCACTGTAATCTGTGAGGAATTGAAAAATCTTCGGGATGAACCCGACAACGCGATAACCTCAACCCACGCGGGTCTCCTCAAAGGGGCACTAACGCTTTATCAAGAGGAAGTTCGATGCATGAAGTAAGTTTGAGGCAAATTTTTCGCGAGAGCGATCGAGTATCTGAGATTAAAAAACTACACGTTTAAAAAGTTTTCAACTTCACCAATATTTCGGTTAGACAGAAAAAATTCAGGCAATGAGTCTTGTTGAATCAGTCAAATGACTGTTGTTCCGGGTGCTGAGAAGTTTGTTCGTGTTGTAGCAACTTGGTGGAACATCTGAGCGGTGAGCGTCATAAATTGCGTATCGATGTTGCCGAGGCTAACGAGAGAGCAAATTTATTAGCTCAGGAGATCGACGAGCACCACGTTAGACTCGAAAAGTCCCGACAAGATCAGTTAAAGCAATTAGAGTTTCGTCATGCCGAAATAACGAGGGAATTGTCCATTCGATGTACGTCGGAGCGAGAAGCTCACAACGCGGCCCTCAAGCTCCTCGAGGGAAAGCTCCAGAATGCGCAACACGAGGAGCATAAATTGCGAGATAAATTAGCTGATGTTCTCCAGGAAAATCAAACTCTCGAGAACGAGATTGAGAAACTTTGCGATCAAGTTACCAAGCTGAAAACAACCAACGGCCAATTATTGATGCAACTACAACATCTGGCTGCTGAACACGAAGAAATTGACACGAGCAACGATGGTCAAGAGAGCGAACAGATCATTCAATTGGTGGAACGAATAAAACGACTCCAAAGAGAAATAGCTTTGTTGAGGGATCAGAACGACGAGCTCAATACGGAATTAGAATTCATGAAAAATCGAAGCATTCCATTGAAACCACTGAGTGACGAAGTCGAGATGGAGGAAGAGAAAGATGCGAAGGCGGAGAATACGGAAAAAAGTTGGGAACGAGTAACCGGCGATTGTGTTGATTTCGCGAAAAATGCCGGGTTGGACGACAATAAGTTGTCGGATCTGAGCAACGACATTGGTACGATAGTCCGAGAGCTTAAGGCTCTGCTGAATTCGAGTGATCGATGCACGTCTGATTATTGCGCATTTAGAAGAAATATATCTAGTATTATTACAGGATTAGAATCGAATTTACCACGGGTATCGGAACCAGCTGCGAATCGCCCGGATGAAACGAAGCTTTATCCGGAACCCGAGGTCGAGTGTGAAGAACGGGCGAGTGAGTCGCTTCGCGACTTTGTTGTCAGTCAAACAGAAAAATCGAAGCTCGCTTCGAAATCAATCTCGCACAGTGACGATTCGATAAACGTTACCGACAAAGCTTTCAACAATCTTGATACGAAGAACGGCTCAAAAGTCAAGACTTCCACTCTGAGGGATTATCCGCCAAGAAGGGAGGAAGCAACGAGTTTGGAGGTTCTTAAGACTGACAGGGACAAGAGTAGAGATTCATCGTTAAACGGTGGACAAACGCTCAACCCGGAGGAGCATTCTCGCGAAGGATTCGATGACAATCGCATCGAGGAACAAGAAACTAAGCACTCAATTGAGAAGAAACAATTGGCCGACCGTTGCGCCGAACTCGAACGAAGTTTGGATCTTTTGAGAAGCGAGTATGAGCAGTGCGAGGATTACTGGGCCGCGAAATTGGAGGAAGAGAGACAGCTCTTTGAACAGGAACAAAAAATCAGTGACGACAAGTTTTCCGAACTCATAGCAAAAATGGCCGAGTACGAAGAACAATTTAGTCCCGGTGACAAATCCCGGAACGACGGACGACTGTCACCAATCGAGGAAAAGTTTCATCTCGAGCAACAATATGCCGATCTTGAAGACGAGTACGAACGTTTCAAGACACAAACTAGAGAATTATTGATCCAGAAAGACGACGAGATGAAGGAACTCCAAGATCGGCTGACGAAGGATAAAGGTATATCTCAGTCACCGACGAGAGAGGTCTCGACCCAGTATTCCTTGGACGATACGGATTTACCCCACATTCCGCTTACGGAGGAAACTGCCCACGGATTAACCGTGAATAAAAAATTGTTCCGGTACGTTGCTCCTCCTTCCGCTAAATTGGATGAAATTACTGAGAGTCCGGTCACATCGAGCTCCTTGTACACGATCCCATCAGCCAAACTCAAAGATTGTTACTGTCAGCAAATTGAAGCATACAATTCGATGGAAGAATTGTGCCGGATGCATAAAGCTGAGCTCCATCGTTTGTATCGAAAGAAACTTGAGATCGACCACGAGTGTATGACTTTGACCAAACAAAAAGAGACTCTGATCAGAGGAGTTTCCGATCTTAAAAATTTAACGGTCATGAAACGTCTTGGGCCAATGGAAGATGCCCAAGAACCAAATCGAATTCTAAGCATAGATATTCTCAAAGCATTGAACGATAGGCTGCAGGCGCAGGAGAAAAAACGGCGAAACCTCAAAATCTCTTTGACCCACCAACAGCAGCAGGCCGAACGAATTTTGCAGCGTGAGTATTGACTGTTTCACTTATTCCATTTTCACTATTTCATAGCAATATAACGAGTAACGTTTGTATTGTAGAAACGTGGCAGCAGCACTGTCAAGAAGTTGAGGCGTTGCGTTTCGCGCTCCAAGGCACCAAGGATCAACTGAAAAATCAAGTTTGCATTAACCAAGAACAGGTAATTAGTGTTATACACAAATTTTCTTGCCGTTTCTCTCTTATCTCAAGAGTCTTAATGATCGATATTAATGGATAAATCGGTTGTTCGACACAGGCCGAGCGATTGGCAAAAGCCGACCTACTCTCGACGGATTTGTACGTGCAGAACGCGCATCTGATGGCCAGCGTTAAACGCCTCGAACAACACTGTCACATATTGGCGCAGTTTGGAGGTGAATCAACGTCGGTATGACCTACGCGTATCTCTACTATTATTCCTATGATTGCCGTAGTGATATATGAAGAGAAAAAGAAACACAAGCGAAGAGACTGCAGTAGTAAAACGAGTGGAAATCTCAGGGATATGAATTGTCGTTGATGCCGATTACGTATTTTTATAATTCGTTGTCTTAGTCATAAAACTTTGATTGCTTAGCAAATCTGCGATAATCGTTACGGCCCAAAATTTTGTGTGCACATTCGCCACTACTAAAAACAAAAGTTACATTTCAATAGCACGATAATGAAAAAGAAACTAACAATAATTGGTGCTAATGCCGCCACTCTGGCATTGAGAATTGATATCTTTGATACTCCAGTTACTGAATTCGTTTGTAGCTTTAAACCACGATGTGTATAGCATATGTAATTTATTAGCTTAGTTCCGTAGAATAGTATTACGAAAAGGATAAAAAAGACAAGAAGTACGGAATATACAGTTGTTAGATATTTTTCAAAATATTATCTCGGATCGAATGAGATTGAGAAAGGAAGAGCACGCATTTGCGACTAGAAACGAATATGCGAATGCATAGTTTCCTTTTTCGTTAGTCAAGTGTACAGTTCATTTGTTTACTTTTATGAAACATTGCTGTCTGACCGCCACTCATGTGTCTGTAATTGTATACAACTGTAACATAAAAAAGGGTGGGTGATGGTTATCGTTACTGGAATCGTAGTGCCTACATCGAGATAAAACACTGAACCAAAGATACGCATCATTTTCTTCCACCGAATCATGAAAAGTATTTTTTTTTTCTTAAACTGTTACAATGCTAATATTTATTTTTTTTTTCATATCATTTGGCGGTATCGTTGGTTCACTTCTCGATATAACATAAATGAAGCATGTCATTATTGCTAGTAAATTCGACAGCAATTTGGGCGTTCACACTTGCAATAGTAGATAAGAAAAAATCGAGCCCCCTTGTCCCTAGCGAAACTTGTTATCGATGAGCATTTTTTACGCAAGAATAGATCGGCGCAATCGAGGTTACTATTAGTCATTCGCCCCACGTTCATCTTATATACATAGTTTCTATGTATTACCCGATTACAGTTTTTCCTTACCGAAAAAATAATGAAATAATCTTCCACTGAATAGGATTTGGCGGGTGTCGATTGCGGTTCGTCAAGCAAAAAACTTGGTTTTGAACCACCCTCACATAGATATGTGGTTCCAATGTTATTTGAATACTCGCTTTATTCTATATTCTTTTGTATATACTATATATATATCAATCGTCGATAATATAAATTTGAAGGGTTGATAAAAAATCATGGAGACTTATAGGCGTATATTCCTATATTGTTATATAAAAAGGCACTTGGGAGTTGAAAGTGGCGATTTGGCCACGATCCTTCCTGCTGTTAAATATTTCCGTAAAACACATACAAAATATATTCGTGTTGTTTGCAATTTTACGGATTATAAATAATAAAAATAATAATAATAATATGGTTTTTTAGAATTGGGTTGAATCGAGTTTCTTTAATTACCCACGATGAATCTCGTTTGGACAACGAATTCCGAGCAATCTTGTGTAGTAAGTAAAAACGGCAGTGTCTCGAAATTCCTCTACCAGCAATGTTGGATAATCCGCCAAAGACGTTTCCTGCTCTTTGGTTAATAAAAATTACGCCTTGTTGTAAATAAGTTACTCAGTTAACGCCCTTGTATTTTGTAAAGAGATTATAAAGAACGCGAAGTGTAGATTTGAGATCCAAATTAACGATATCTGCAACAAAAACAAAAAACGACGATCGTACTCGAAAGAATGAGCCGAGAGAGTGAGAGAGCAAACTTTCGTTTTACCTTCGGGACGAGCTTTCGGTTTTGGGAGTCCAACATCTTGCATAAGGTCGAAGGCGAAAGAGACGTTGTGCACTTTTTGATCGTGGCTCTTGGGGGTCAAATGAAAATTGCCGAGAGGAACGAAGAAACCCTCGAGAAGTCCGAGGAGCAACGTGAGGAAAACACCATCGTGAAATTGATTGTCCAGATCGGTTACTTCAAGATGAACCTTGCTCAGATGTTTGTTGACGAAAGATACGAGCGACTGGGAATAATGGACTCCGTTCAAATAAATTTCGAAAATTGCATTAATCATTGTTTATAAGCCAAAAACGAAAATACGAAATAGAAATATTTCGCTCACTTTTTTCACGACACTAAGTTTGTCGTGTGGATGATCGAACAATACGTCAAACGCATCGCGTTCGCAACGCATTCCCAAATCATCGTAGGTCGAGGTGATTTCCTCTCTGACAGTTCTGTGGATCAATTGACCATCTTTTTTACGCACTACCACCAGCTGCACTGCAACTCTTTCAGGGAGTCTGACAGGTGCTCGGAATTGACGAGCCAGTCCAACCAAAAGGTGCAAGATCGCAACGATGTTTCTTGAGTGTACAGACTCGACGCTCCATTTGTAGGGAGGGTAACGACCGAGTATTCTATTAGCTGCTGATAATACGACTTCTAGTTTCTGTTTTTGTCCTTCCTCCGATTGCGTTACTTCTGGTACATCCAACTTGTCACCCGTTAATTTTTCTGTGGAATGAGTATTAATTGTACATTGATTACACAGTGAATGCACTTTCTAGAAAGAATATTTTTTGATAAAAAATAAAGAGGATTACTCAGAATTTCTACCATAGGAAAATGAAGAAAGTTTTGTTAGAATTTTAGACAAATGTACCAATCAATTTCTGCAAAACTTGTCCGTCATAAAGATCTTCGGCTATGTCTTTGACAATTATTCTCTGATCGGCCAATTCGTCATTGATCCATTCCATGAGGACAAATACAAGTTCCTTGAGTTTGGAGTCTTCCAGAGCTCGAGGCTCGATCATCGACCTTTCCTCGTTTTCATCCAGAGTATAATCCTCCGGTGGCATATCCGGATTGGCCGCATATCCAGGTGAATCAATAGCATATTTACCTTCCTCCTGAACTTCTTGAACTGCAAATCAATAGAGATTTTATAAATGTACTATCACCGTAATGAGGAATTAGCGAGATACTTCGGAGTTGCTGCACAACGCCTTATAAGGAAATTGTTTGAGTCGCGTCCGGTTGAATGGAAAAGTCTTCGTAAAATAGAATGATGGAGAGTTGATTACGCGTTGATCGTCCGTACCTTCTTTTATTCTTTTCTTACGTCCCAATGTGCCAATTTTATCCCAAAAGCTTTCCTCCTTATCGTCCTTTTTCGTTGCAATTGGTGGACGAGGGGATTTCGGTCGTGGAGACGCCATTGCAGATTACTGCTTACTGCATACCTCCTACGTTATTATTATGGGATGTCAGCTGAACGTCACCATTAAAAATAAACTTGCGTCTTTTTCTCGTGCGTGGTCGTCGATTACGAGGAGGCGTAGTACCAAAGAACATAGATGTATGGAGTCGTACGCAACCGACACACCTACACAAGTTTGTTGCATTGAGGAGAATGGAGAATGAGTTGAATAACATGGATTTTTGGAACAGTTGGAATTGAACCGCTCCGTTTGCCCGGTTGCGCCCGGTGTTTGTCGAAAACTCCTCGAAAAACTGGCTAGTTCATTATTAATAAAGAATCAATTGTTGAAAATGTCAGTGTTGATACGGTTGGGAGAGAAAAATGTAGTCTCGGCAATATCTAGAATATCGAATGCATCAGCAGGATACGCGACAACTCCCCACGAAGACACCAAAGTAGTCGGTTCGTATCTTTGTCGCTGTTTCTAACCTCTGCGTTCCACTTTTTCAACATTTTTCATCAAGCTAAAGTGTACACTACTCTTTGGAATGGAATAAAAATTCTCAAATATTTTACAATTCGTTTATGTTAGAAACTGATCCTTTCAATGTCGTCGAATAGCTGGGTAATTGGATATTTTCAACTTCGAAAATAATTTTTTCGTTGGTTTCGAAAGGTTTTTTCATTGTATTGCATCTTTAATGTTGTCGAAACTTTCATGATTCCCTTACAAGAGTTTTATTATTAGGTGAATTTCGTGTTCTCGAGCTTATCCCGAAAAAAATTGAGAACAAGCAAATCCAGAAGAGGAAACGGTATGTGCCACCACCACGAACGAACCAAATGGCAACTGACCAGGATTGGCCATCGGTCTGGCCAGGGCCGCGTACCTTTCATCCTGCAACAGTCCCTCTGCCGATTCGACAGGGTTATCCTAGAAAGAAACAGGCACCGCTTGGTAAATTCGGCAATACCGAACTCATGAAGATACCAAATTTTCTGCATTTGACACCACCTGCTGTCCAGAGGCACTGCGAAGCGCTTAAGCAATTTTGCACACAGTGGCCTGTTGGTCTGGAAACCGAGGAAAAATGTCGCAAACACTTTCCCCTTGAAGTAATAACCAGCGACTATTGCTATGCTGGTCCGAGTATCAGAGATCCTCTTGCTCGGATCGTCAGTATAAGAGTCAAACTATCGTCTCTGTCACTCGATTCTCATGCAAAGGATAAACTATTGAGACTGGTCGGCAACCGATATAATTCCACCACGGATATAATTACTATTACAGCTGACAGATGTCCTACAAGAAAACAAAATTTGGAATACGTCGAGTATCTTCTCACAGCTGTCTACAACGAAGCTTTGGTACATTGCATCTTTATATAACTATCCCTTATTTATATCCTCAGTTGTAACACTAAAATTTAAATTATCAGAATGCAACAACTATTTTCTCTTAAAGTACAATCGAAAATAATCGATGGTTCAAGGTTGAATGAAAAAGCCTTTTCATTTTGATTATCGATACCGACATTGTTATGACTCGAAATGAAATTTAAAATAATGAAATTCGTCGATCGTTACAGCGAACGGAGCCATGGGAAGCTGAGAAAACACTTGCAGATATGGAGTATTACGATTGGGATAAGCACAAAAGTCGGGAAGCTCTAGTGAGCACGCACTCATGGCCAGATCTCCCTCCGAAGGATTTTGATTACGAGACGATACCTCATGTGACTGAGTACAAAATCGCTGTATCCGATCTTATTAACAACGGCGAAGACGATCACTCTTTGAACAAGTATCGCCTCGCCGTGGAGAATCTGCTGCATCTAAGAGCATCCAATTGAAAATAAAACACGGTGGAAAAGAAACTTCCGTGAAACCCGTTACAATTGCATTCTCCTGTTTCTAGAATTGCGCGAATAGATTGAATTACGAAGAACAAGCGGAAGTCGTTCCGTCTGTTTCTGACGAATGACTGGGAATAATTTATCAGTCTCACAATTACCAGGTCTGTCCGCCGTGGACGATGATCGCGTGTCGTCGTCATTTCTCTCTCCGTTACGGATGAGGCACCCAGACCATTGTATCATATTTTCGTGCGTGGCCATCACGACGTTTGACGTTGTAACGACCAATTCGAACGGCTTTGAAACAATGAGCCAGTATTTTTCTCCCTTTCGAGTGGATATATAAACACTGAAAAAGTGATGGAACTCAGTTGTTGTAACTCTGCCTCCAATTCTAACACTATCTCGCTAAGATGAGGCTTTCGCGAAGTTTGAAACTCGAAATTTAGTGGTGATTGATAATTTATTCTGCAAGTACTCCAATATCGACCAAATATATCGGCGATAATTATTTTTTAAAAATTGCTCACCCAGATTGTACGAGTAATTCTCCAAAAATACAAAAAACATTTCAGCATTGAGAATTTATATTTTCATTTTGTTACGTACACGCTCAAGTTTGAAATGAGCTATTGAGAATCAGAGATACGGTAAAATATTTTCTCTTTTCCTAAGTTTGGTCCGGAACGGTGTGCGATGTGAAAATCATATTTTTCTATTAACACACAGAAAAATGTGGTTGCTCAACGTATACGTGGCTTCCCTTTGCGTCGTTCTCGCTAAGGGCTCTATCCAAAACGATCCGAAAGATTTTTACGCAATGATCAAGGGCGCGTTTCACGATTCATCATTGTGCCGAAATTCTCCAATTTGTCATTATGTCGGCATGTTACGAAGCGATGAAAAGAGTGAGGAATCTGTCGGTCGCCCCACGTCGATGTATCGCAATAAGGGTGAAACTGATCTCGATTCCCGAAGCTATTACGGTGGTTACGGGGCCCCGGCATTGTACCCGTAAGTTCGAGTTTATTCGCCGCTGTGTTCCTTCTCAAACACCACTTTCGAATAATTCGAGATATAAAAAAATAAGGAAAATTGAAAAAATATTACAGCGCAATCGATACGGTAAGTGTATTAGCGTCTCTGGCGTTCCTTGCTTTTCTGCTGCACTCGTTCGCCTCTTTGTTCGATCGATCCAGATCGATAATTCCATCGGTGGTTAGCAATCGTCAATTATCGGAAGAGCGCGGTATTCCCGATTCAGTTAAGCTCGTTCTCCGTGCTTTAGACGAATACGTGAGTGCTCGATGTACTAAAAGTATAAATATTTACCCTGCATAACGAAGCTCTCTAATTAGATTTTTTTTTTATTTTGAAGGATACATTGAGCAACGGGGCAATATTCGAAGGTCTGAAGACCAGCAGCGGTAAAACAACGCTACGTTGAACTTTGTTCAATCTTCAAAATCAGAAACCTTATTTCATCTGCATAAATATTTTGATGGTTGTATTTTTTTTTTTTTTTTTTTTCAAATGTTACAAAGCATACAGTTGTTCATTTTTATCAAAATACAAAACTGCTCATCTATCGTACTCTTTCTCTCATTATATTTTCACCGTCGAAGCGGATACTTTTTTAAAACAAAATATACGTATAACATTTATCGCTCATAAAATCATGTCAATAGTTTTAGTTATTATTGTCAAGCTGGCGTATTGTATATTGAATCGAAAAAAAACAGTCAACCATTCAAGGGTCATCATTAATGCATCGCGTTTGAGTGTAATGTCACAATACACGTTCTTTTTTCTCGTAATTAGTCACATTTATCTGGACTTAAGTGGGTGCTCGGAACAACCGAGCGTTTGGAAAAATTGGCTCTAGTCTCGACTTTTACACGAGCTTGGCGCACGCGAGCCCAGGGATACAAATGGTTATAAATATTCTTTTCGTACGACTCCTCTATGCTATATCAGTTCTGTAAGGCTTTTTCTTGTGCAAATTCAATATATATAATATATACAAGTTTGTTTTAAATCGAAACTTAGTTTGAATGAAAAAATTATTAGAGTTATACACGCGCTCGAGCGCGTTGGACGATAATAATGAGAATAACAATTCCCTACCAGGGTACTCTGGAGGACGGTACGCTCGAGGTACTTCTGCAACGGAAAAAATTGATCGTTCTGTAAGTGAATTTGACCTTCCACATTAATGTAAAATAATAGTGAGGTGCGTGCAACGTATCGGTCTTATATACGCACCGGTGTAATAATATCATACAACAAATGATATCTCTCTCGGTAGATGAGAAAATATTCAAGTGAAACTCACTTCGGCTTGGCATTGGTCTTCTGGTAGGGATGCGTCCCGACGAGTCCTCGTCGCTCTTTGATCCTGACAACTTTGTTGCAGAGCAAACCATCACCAGTTCCGCTTTCCGTGGAGGTGTTCGACGGCTGCGGCAAGAGCTTCAGTCTGTCAGCTTTGAGTTTATTGAGAATCGCTATGCTCTTGGCACTCATGACCGAGGCAGGTTTGTTGGTGGTGCTGTTCGGCGGGTTGTTTTTGTTTTCTTTGCCAGTAGTAGTAAGAACCCCGTTGCTGCCTGTCGCGGCTGTTCGCTGCTTCGGGGATATCTTTTTAGCTTGCTTGACGGGTGTTTGGTTGCCAATTGGATTCTTATCCGCAAGTGTACGCTTTTTTGCTACTTTATTTTCCATGAGATTGAAGGTATTGTTCAATTGATTGGCTTTGATAGTCTCGGGAGTGATTTCGGTAGGGGACGGAGTTGATTCGTCATTACTATCCTTAATCAACAAAGCCTCGTCATCAAGGGTTATCGTTGAATTTAGAGAAAGGGGTGGCGGTGGCGTGGTCTGATCCATATTCGAATCGCGCGGTGGTGTCGTAGTGTTGCCGCCGTTGACGAGTATCGTTGAGGTTTTTGTCTGTTGATTGTGCTGATTCGTATCTTCATCCTCGAGATAGGGAGCTTTATAAATCGGCATTTCGTTGTTCAATGGGTCGTCGAGCTCGTCGGTACTGAGACAGGTAAGAAGGTACGAATCTTCGGGTGAGTAACTGCCCGCTTCTGATTCCGCCCACTTGATGTTGCGAACACCCTCGAGCGATTTGACCAGTTGTTTGAATTGTTGCCTCATCTCATCCGTCATAGTCCCGTAACCCCGCATTATGTTGTAATAATTTTGTAGGGTTAAACTCATCGTACGGGTGCTCGTATCGAGCGATTGTAACTCGCACTGTTGAAGGCTGCAGACCTTTTTCGCGTGCTCAAATTGTTGCTGGTAACGTATTTTTTCAATTTCGCACTGCTGCACCTTGTTCGTTTCGATCAATCTGTCTGCATATTTTTTCGATACGAGAGTCGCGTTCAGCGCCACTATCTGCATCTCGATCGATTGCAAATCATTCCAGGCCGTTTGCATCTGCAGTTTAACAACTTCGCGTTGACGCTTGAAATGAGAGAGAGATTTGTTTACGCGCGATTTTCCGCTAGCGTTTTGCTCCTCCTCGCTCATCGCATCGACCGTCGCTGTCAAGTGCCTCAGTCTCTTGTCCGCCGCTATTTTGTATTGTATTCGGCAACAGAGTATCTTGTCGGCGCCTTGTAGTGATAAAACCTTTTCGTTCAGCTGCGCCTTTGACCGAAGCAGTTTGATCAGCTTGTCGCGCATCTCGGAAAATTCCTTCTCCATCTCTTCGGTTTTCGGGTCTTTCGTGGCTCTCGAGTCCGGTGATCCGGCAACCGTTCCTTCGATCGACCGTCTCTCCAAGGCCAACAATTTTTGTTTGAGCATTTCGATTTCTTTCTTCTGCTCTTCGACAATTTTCACGTAACCGGTAACATGCATCTGGCACGATATTATGTTCTTTTTGATGTTCAATTTGATCTTCTTCGCTCGATTCGCGTACCTCAGAGTGTTGTACGTATCTTCGAAGCTAAGACTGGAAGGGCCGACGTTTGCGATCATGACAGTCTGACAATTACCTCCGAGCGAATCTTTTAACAGCCGTGTCAATTTCGAGTCTCTATAGGGTATATGCTTTATTCCATCTGCAAGATTGTTTATGCAATTACCAAGCGCCAGGAGCGATTTATTGATATTAGCACCCTCCTTGAAGCGCGCTCCTTTGCATCCTGTCGCAGAGGCTCTCTCCGATCCAGCCAGATCTATCATTGACAATTTAACATGTTTCTTCTGACCGTCCAGCTTGTTTGTTATATTGACGTATACCTGAGGATTATTAACGGTTATTAGAAATTGGGGGAGGAATTTGACATGTCTTACTTCTATTGAGAGTAATTACATCGAGTCATATGTGCCTCGAGTGCCAATTTTTATACACAACAACGATATGTTGTCGTTGACCTTGATTGCTGAGACCAACAATACCTTGATACAAAGCCCGTGCTTTTAGCACGTTTTTCCCCAGAATATCGAAAAGCATTGCATCAAGTTGACGCAGTCAATGAAAAAAGTTGAAAACATCACTAAATTTCAATTCAGTAGGATGTTTTCCTGGTATTTAGTAGCTCGAATTCTATCTCAGGTGAATCACAATGACAGTGACATGGAAAACCAAAAAGAAGGCAAAGATTACTTACTTGAAATACTGCATGACTACGACTACTCTCCTCATTGGCATCTGTCGGATGTTGAGTACGATTCTTATTTCCTCTGGCAAGTAGCGTGAGCAGCTCGTCGGGACTGTAGATAGTTATGATTTTCAGACCAGCTACGATGATTCCGTGTCTACCATCGTCTCTGATAGCAAGGGGACCAGATTTGTGCAACAGGTCACAGACATTTTCGTTGTAAACTTCGAGATAAGTGACCCCCAAATTGAAATCTCTGTTTTCACTCTGAGCCTCTATCTGAGCAAATAATTCAGACATTGTTCTGAAAGTAATACCGGGATCGTTGTCGTGTCCCAACATGGTATGAGTTTTGCCAGCACCGGTTGCTCCGTATGCAAAAACAGAACAATTGTAGCCATCCAGGAGGCTCGCTATAATGTCTTTGGTAGTGCCCTCGAATACTTCTGCATTGGAACATCTGTCATCAAATACTCGGTCGAACATGAATTCCAATTCTTTGTTTTGCTTTTTTAATAAATCCCTGCCTTTTTGGGCAACACCTCTATAGAAAAAAGGACTTTCTTCCTCTTTGGGATCGAATATGAGCATCTTGTCATCTATTACTTTGATGACTGATCGGTGATTTTCTTTTTGTGATTCTTTGTCATTGGGTGGCCTCACTCGCACGATAACGCGTATGCTCGTTGCAGCGGAGCCGTTGTCGTTTCTTAGACGATCGGTACTGCCGCTTGTGCTTGGTTTTAAGCTCGACCCCCCACCGGGTGTATTGCCAAGTCTTTTCACGGTTTTTCGAGCCTTGTTTGGTGAAAAAGCTTTTTCGAGATCGCGTTTGTTGAAAACCATCTTGAATGTTCGTCACAGCGTTCTTAGATTCTGGTTACACGCGACTCGTCATAGATCGTGTCGATGTTTTTCTCACGATCTCACGATCTGGAGTCCTCGTCAGCGTGACGAACCCTGACAGTTGATTACGTTGAGATGCTTCTCACAAGCCCGTTTATATTGCCCTCCGTATTAGTTTCTTTCGCGTTCCTCTCACTCATGAAATTATCGCGAATCACGCTTTACACCTCTCGCTGTAATTATCGAATATTACTTCAAATTGACAACAAATATAAAATCAAGGAAGTAGCCGCTAGAACGCCAAATAAACAAGTACGAGCGGGTATAACGTCGGCGATCATTGCAAACCGTTGACTCTCTGCCGCGGTGCCGCCGCCCTCCCAATGTCTGCTCTTGAATTTTCAAATATCAGTTGTAAAACGCTTCGAAAGGGAGCGCCACTGACTTTCCAGCTTGTACGCATGCGCGACCAAAACTTGTTACGTATGCGCCAAATTTTAAAATCGAACAACATTGAATCGAATCATCATTCATCATTGTATTATAATATTTGTGCAAGGTAATTCTTCAATCTTTGAGTCATTTACTTGAGTTTAAAATGCGATTTATCCACATATAACGATATTAAAGAGAAAAAGTATGTTCCTCAAATAACACCATAGTTTTCGAATCTCTTTTTATTGTAATGCGTTGGAGTACATCGGCTGCAAGCACGGTTCTGGTTCTTTATCAGAGAAGGATGGGTCCACCCACGCATCTTCTCTCCCGCTGCTGCTGCCACATTTTCGTACTCGACCGCTTCGGATCGCGTCGGCGCGTATTGCCTTCGGCGAAAGAAAATAATAACTGAAGATCCGCGCGAGTCGTGATATCCAGGGAACGGAATGTCGTAATTTGCAAAACCGGTTACGCGCTGCATTCTTAATATTCTGACAAACTTCAAATCATCGTTCGCCCGCATCGCTGAAGGTTAGAGGGCGAAGGCGAGAAAAAGGAACGTCACGTCGGGATGGCATGGACAAGGATAACTTTGTCAGCGAGTATGTTCGTAAATCGATTGACATAACCTCTATTTCCTCTCTTGCCAATTTTGATTGATGGTCGACGTGTCACAAACAATGTGTATAATCGACGTTGTGTCACATCCTCGATCACGTTCTCGAATACGAGGTTTACAAAAACAATAATAAAAAAAAGGATAGATTAGTAAGAAAATGGTGGTTAACCAAGAAAACGCTTGGCGACTCGGCTCCGCTATGGCCTACGGTATATCCTCGTTACTGATAACGATCGTTAACAAAACTGTTTTAACAAGCTACAATTTTCCATCCTTCCAAGTACTGGGAATAGGACAGATGTTGGCGACTATAGTGATACTTTATGCGGCCAAAAAGTTACGCTTCATAGATTTTCCGAACTTTGAATCGTCTACTTTTGGAAAAATTTGGCCACTGCCTGTAATCTACATAGGAAACATGATTTTTGGATTGGGTGGTACCAAGCAGTTGAGTCTTCCAATGTTCACGGCCCTCAGAAGATTCAGCATCCTCATGACCATGGCCGCAGAGTTCTTTATACTAGGAGTAAAGCCAAGAACTTTGGTTCAGCTGAGCGTCTATACCATGGTACTGGGAGCAATTGTGGCAGCCTCCGATGATCTGGCTTTCAATCTCAAGGGATACATCTTCATTTTTCTGAGCGACATCTTTACCGCCGCTAACGGAGTTTGCATGAAGCAAAAGTTGAACTCCAAGGAGCTCGGAAAGTACGGTCTCATGTATTACAACTCTCTCTTCATGGTAACTCCTGCATTCTTCCTCGCTTGGTACACCGGCGACATCGAAAAGGCAAAGCATTTTACCCACTGGACAAGTTTTCTCTTCATCCTACAGTTTGGTCTCTCCTGCGTTATGGGCTTTGTTCTTTCTTACAGCGTAATACTCTGCACTCTTCACAATTCCGCTCTCACCACCACAATCATAGGATGCCTCAAGAACTTGTGCGTTACTTATCTTGGAATGGTGGTGGGCGGGGACTATGTGTTTTCTTGGTTAAATTTCACTGGACTGAATCTCAGCGTGCTCGGTAGTTTGCTCTACACTTGGGTAACATTTAAGAAACAAAAGAGCCCAGAACCAAAATATACCCCATTGAGAGAATCCAATCCGGATAAGATTCAAGTTGTTTAGTTTCGACGTTCAGATACACGCACGACGATTCTGCGAGTCTCGTCCTGGATATGTAAATACGTATTTTTTGTAACTATTTTCCTTCGGAAACTGTACTCACTGTAGCGCAACTCTTTTTTTAAACTCACTTTATAAATTTCTGTACATAGAGAGAGAGAGAGAGAGAAAGAATGCGTGTGTGATGGAATATAATAGTTGTGCCATTCAGTGCCGCGATCAGAGCGCCAAATAGTTCCGTTTGCGATGCAAATGTTCGTGCGTCGTTCTAGTACAAAGAAAATAAAAATTAGGGTCGAAGGATTGATGAAAAGATAGAGTTTTGGAACGAGTTGAGGAACGCTCAATGAAAATGAAGGGAGAAGAAAATGTATTATGTAGCGACGGATACCAAAGTAGAGTTTTAACCCACGATACAACGGATTAAACATGGCACCGTGATTATTGGGGTGGGACTCGTTGAGATTTGAGCCAAATCAATGATTAATATAATTTGAATTGTACATAAAATACATTATAAATACGAGGAAAAAAAATGTACGCGGGTTGTACGACGAAAAATAAAAATCAATTAAAAAGAGATTGCTCGCTGTACGTGTACGACGATACGAATGATTTATCCTCCAACGAATGAATTTTATTTTCAGGAGAAATAGCCTTTCGGAGATTCGCAAGTGATGCCTTCGTTCAAGACTTTAACCAGAATCATGTACAATTGTCGAAATTTCAACGCGCGGTGCTCGGAGCCGGTGCCGCCGCGATATGCCTCGCAGACCCTTATCGCGCCGACATGATTGCCTGCCTCGGTGAGACAACGGGAGAGAACGCCCTCTCTCACTGCCTCGCACGGATGCGATTGTCTCAAGAGGGGCTGAGCATACTCGAGGAGAAACCGCGAATAAACACGAAGAGCCTGTGCCTGGAGAGACTAGCCGAACTCCCGGAGGGCACTCTCGGCAAGACTTATCACAATTTCCTGCTAGTCAATGTAAGCCAAGAGCTCTTGGAATATTTTTCCCGCGTCGCTCTCGCACGTTCCAACGACCGATCACACGAATTTTTCATTTCTAGAAAGTCACACCGGACTCGAGAGATCACGTCAAGTTCGTCGACGACGTAGAATTGGCCTACGTCATGCAGCGTTACAGAGAAGTGCACGATATTTTTCACGCCGTTCTGCTCATGCCAACGACGATGCTCGGCGAGGTAACGGTCAAATGGGTAGAAGCTCTGCAAACCAAACTACCGATGTGTCTCAGCGGAGCGATTTTCGGAGCGCTCAGACTTCGACCGAAGTACAATCGCTTCGCAACTTTCCTTCTCGATCTCCCAGTCACATTTCGTTTATTTTTATTTCGTTTCCTTTCAATTTCACAGGCAGAGACAACTGTACGCGAAACATCATCTCCCGTGGGCTTTGAAGACTGGCACAAACGCAAACTTTTTGCTCGGCATATACTTTGAGAAACGGTGGGAGCAGAGCCTCGTAGATTTTCATCGAGAGACGAATATTGCACCGCTCGCCACCTGAAAAGGCCCGCCGTTTCGATAGTCGTATTCGTAGGATAAGTTGTGAGTTTGGCATGCTCCTGTCAATCGGCTACAAACATTACACGGTATAACAATTTTTTTTTATTGATTATAACACTGGAAATATTAAGAATATAATTTGTAATGAAATACGAGAATACATATTACTTTCCCGAGTAATACGCGATAAGGTGAGTGTGTAGAACTACGATTCATCATTGGTTCCCCTTCCCACGCCCTCCCGAGCCCGCTTTAAAAATGGATAATACTACTTTGATACTTTAGGACAAAGGTGTACAAATATCACTTGGAATTCATATTTTAAATTAACATCGTCGTACTTAATCCGCGTTCATTCGACATTTTTTTACTTTTATCCTCCCTCCCTCCCTCTCTCTCTCTCTCTTTCACTTTTTACGCTTTTGTCTGTTTCAATTATCTGTTTCTAGGACGCTACAAATGGACAGTGGTCGTTGAATCGGTGGTTTGCTACCCTTCAAATTCTGTGTCGAGAGACCTCGACGTGTGAATTTCCGTTGATTTTTTATATTCGACTGAAAAAAGAGAGAGAGAGAGAGAGTGGGGAAGTTTTGAGATTTTGTCCTCGCGGCCACTGGAGCACGCTCGTATGAATTTGAAAAATATCCATTTTCATAATTGAATCCAACATCGACGAAAAACCGCAGACCTTCAAAATTCTCAACTAGCGCGCCAATATATTATTACATTTCCGAAAAATTGATTGTCACTTTTTTGGATTATTGATAAATCAGAACCCCTCTCATCGTCGCCGTAAAAGCCATGCTAATTTTTTTTTTTTTTCACTTTTTCTTTTTCTCTTCAAAGGGATACCTTTTTTCGTTTTACTTTTCGTATTTTGCCTCCCCTCGTCGTAGCACAGATATATCCGCATGTACCACCGCGACTCCAAGAAATAGCTTATTATGCACACATTCCGAGATACTTATTTTAAGAAAGATCGAAATTTCGTTATTTTTCATTTTTTCGTTCACGCATCCTCCGGACTCGCTCTCGCTTCCTTACGATCAGATTGCACTTTTGAAATATGATAAAATGTTTTATTCCAATATATATATATATATATATTATGTTCCGACAAAATAGTCTTTCCTGGCAAACGATATTTTTGTTTCCTTCGTAGTATACATAGAGATATTTGAAAAGCGACGTGCGCGCACATCCAACTCGTGAATTCGTTATCGCCGTTTCACTCTGATCCGGGATTCGTACGTCAAATTGAAAGTCGATCGATCTCTCTGTCGGAAGTTTAAGTCGGGAGTGTCGCACGACTGTACTTCACCAAGTATCGTTAGACAGGTAATTTACAGAGGGTTCCCTTATTTCGACTATTATGACAGTGCGGCGTTGTCGCGCACAATGCGTTATCGTCGCTCGTGACGTTTTCGTCGATAATGCCATATGTATGCATATATTTATATCTATATATATATATATATTTTCTTGTTTGTTTGTTTTTTTCTTAATTTCTAGCGATGAATGCGAAATTGAGGAATTGGTAAAAATGATATATCTCATAGAGGAGGATGATATGACGATGAGTTTGTTGCCTCGCGGAGATGAATATTTTTTCCGGCCGAAAAAGATCGCTCCGAGAGCCCGGTCTGTGGAATACATTTTTAAGGAGGTTCCTTTACGTGGAATATCGCCCGGATTCGTACACCGTCGTTCTTCATACCGCGGGGAAAATAATTGGTAAGGCGTTTTGTAAAAAAATGTATTCGACAGACAGCTCGAGGTCGACTCGATCCGAGAGATTGTCCGTCGTTCCTTCAAAATATCTGTCTCGCGTGAGTATTATTGATATATTTATCTTAATTCAACAAGGATTGACTCGATCATTTGGAAATGTTTTCGTTTGCCACGTATTATTGACTGAGTTTGTTTGGAGAGCGTCGGCCGTTCTCGTTCGCTCTCGAGTAGCGAAACAAGGCGATCGTATTCTCGTGGGCAAATTCAATACTCGTACACATACATACAAATTCACGCTTACAGGATCAAGGTAAACCTAGTTGAGCACAAGTTTGTGGCCAGAGCATCCCTCCGTTGGGGACTTGGACCGCCGTCGCGGGTAGACAGAGACGCACGGATCGCGATGAATTTGGCTCGTGTCGAGAAGCAGAATGTTGCAGCCTCCTCGGGCTCTCCACCTTCGCCGCGAATAAACAGGATGCTTCATAGCTGATTGTAATCGTTTCGTCTCTTTGGTCCACGCCGCTCTCGCTCCAGCTTCTTCTTTTTCTCCCGACGCTCTCGGCGCTAGTCGAAGCCCAACCTCTTGAGGAAGAGATGAATCTCGTCGAAGCTCGGCCGCTCCTCGGCTCGCTTGCTCCAGCATTTGGTCATCATGCGGTAGAGATCCCTGGAGCAAAACGCCGGCTGCTGGAGCACGCGGGGCTGGTTCTTCGCCTCGATGCCGACCCCTCCGCCGACGCTTCCCTGATACCATTTGCCACAATTTTCCAACACCTGCTCCGAGGTCATGTCCGAGAATGGCAGCTCCTCGCAGTGCGTCATTATCTCCCAGACGGTCGTCGCGTACGACCAAACGTCGGCCCGACAGCTCCGCTTTCCCTGATTCAACAAATATCACAATCACTCGTTGCGAGTCGATCGAACTCGAAGCTCTCGGGGGGCGGGGAACAACGAGCCTTTACTCACGAGCAAAACAGCCTCCCAGGCCATCCAGCGGAGCGGAATTTTGGCGTAACACTCGTTCACGTAGTACTCGCTCTCGTATTTGCTGCAGTACATCGCATGATCCGATACCTTTATCACGAGATTCTTGTTGACCACGCAATTCCTGAAACACGCCCAATTTCCCGGGTTTATACGCGATTTTCCGCTCAAACGAACCTGCCGAACTTTTGTTCCAACGTACCTTGCGGCGAGGTCGCAATGCGGCACCTTCAATCCCTCCAAATACTTCATTCCCGATGCTATCTGGGTTGCAAAGTTCAACAGACATCCGTAACTCAGCCTCGTATCGTTGCTCGACTTTTCGTGATCCCTCACGAAACTCGGCAAATCTCCGAGCTCCCCGTACTCGAAAACCGCACCGAAAGGCTCCTCCTCGACCAACGCTATTATTCGGGCTATGTTTATGTCACGAATCTCCGCCAACGCGTACATGTCCTTCATAAATACTTTTCTGATCGAGTAACATAAAAATGAAGATTCGTTGGTGGAATAAACTACGAGATTTCTCAATGATTGATGGATTGAAATGATTACTTTAAGGAATCGGTGACGCCGCGCCAAAGGGATCGGACTATGACGACTTGCCGATTTCTCGTAGTCCCCAAATCGGGACTCTGAATGCCTTTTGCCTCGCACAGATGGACCTGAAAAAAGGAGGAACGTTTGTCACTGCTGCGCTGATCGGATCGGATTATCGAGGCGGCTGGGACAATATACTCACAAAGCCGAAGCTTCCTTCGCCGATTTTGTCAAGGATTCGTAACCTGTGCCTCGAGATCTGTTGAACTTTGTAGGAGTTTGGGGCGTCCCCGAGATGAGCGCACTCGTCGATGTGCAGCGAGGTGAAGAGACTCGATCCGGCGTGCTGCTCCCTTCTCTTAATCTGATGATGAAAAATCGATCAAGATTTCATTAATTTACTTAATTTCATTGGTCCAACGTTTTCGCAGTTTTAGGGATATAAAGGAGCGACGTTTTGGCCAGCGAATGAGCTTAATGGGGTAAAAATCGTCGGTATACCGTTAGAATGTCGGTCGCCGCGTAATAGCCCTCGTGAATTTTGCTACTGGATTTGGTCGTCTGCGTCATCGAGCCGCGTCTCTTGAGGGGGAAGGGCGTTTGAACGATCCTGTCCGAGACTCTGTCGTCCTGGAGATTACCTTCGCTCGAGAAGCCGGTTACATCTGGAAAGTGGAAAGAGAAAGTACAGCGATCGAATATTCGGTGGAGCTTTTCGGTCCTGAACGACGCGCTTACCCGAGTACTCGGTCCTCTTGCAAGTGTGCTGTTCGTAGGCCAAGTTTTCTTCGGAAAAGAGTTTGTACGTCTTCTCGTAAACGCTGCAGTGTTCGTACTCGTTGGTCGAATTATTGCCGACGCTTCGAATGGTCGCGCAGTCGCCGGACGAGGACGAGGGGGGGCATTTGCCCTTGACGGAGGCTCTCGAGAGGGAGGAAACCCCGTTGCCGGCGCTGGCGATCGCTGCTTTCGAGTTTGAGAGTCTGATGTCCTTCATGTTGATGGTGATGCCGGGGGCGGGGGAGCCGCACAGGAGAGCGGTGTGTTTTTGCAAGAGAGCGACCTTGTTGCGGCCGCGCAGTTTTACGAGGAAAAAAGTGCAGGCGAGGGAGAGGGCGAGGACCATGAGAGCCCCGCTGATGAGACCGATGTACGTCTGGGAATTGTTGACGGGAAACGCGTCCGGGGTGACGTTGGGATTGACCTCGTAGGAGGTCTCGTTGCTGCTCGTTTCCGATCGGTCTTCGTCGAGACTCGCGTCTACCGTCTCGTTGGCAGGGCTTCCTCGGGGGAAGCCCGGTTCCCCGGTCTCTGAACGAGGCTCCGTTGAAACGTTTCCGGGAGCGTCAGCGACTGATCAGCGATTTGGAAAGAGAAAGAAAAGTGAAAACGGTGGGGATGTGAAAAAACGGAGCGACCGGGATTCGTTCCCGATGTGGTCTTACCGCTGTGGAAGTTGACCTCGCTGATGAGAAGCCATTTGGAGCGCGGCACGAGTTCGAGCCTGACAAATCGGGCGTTCCGGGAGTGGAGATCGATGGACAGAGCGGCAACGCTGGCCCTGATCGATCCGATGAATTCGGCCTTCTCCTCGTTCGGCTCGTACGTCTTTCCGTCCACCGAGAACGACGCGCGTACCCTCGAGAACGGTTCGACTCCCTTGTCCGGAGCGTTGGCGACGTGCATCGTGCAGTTCTCGAATTCCCGAACGCCGGTGAACTCGAAAATCAGCTCGACCGGATTCAAGTCGCTCCAGCCGACCCAATTCGTCGAGCTCGAGGACTCGATCCTGTACGGATCCTCGCCTATGACGCCGTCCGTCAGCTGGCCCAGACCTCCCGTGAGAAAATCACCCTCCTCCGTACCGTCGTACGAATAATCCTCGGCGTTGGCGCCTTCCGGGCCGAACACTTGGCCCTTCGGTGCTCCGTATCTCCTCACTCCCTCTGTCGCATTCAACATTAAAACGATTAAGACCGCTCGAGTCGCGGAAGCGAAACGATTCGTCGCTGCTGTACTCACGATCCCAAACGCATCCGAAGATCTCGACTCTCATGCAAACCGTCCGAGGATGCTGGCTGTACGGGACGAATCTGACTCTGCTCGCTACGAACGGTAGATCCAATTTCTGCTGTACGACGAGATACGTGTTGCTGTTTCCCCGCAATACCTACCCGCCGGGGAGGAGCCATTGAATATAAAAAAAAAAAAAAAAAAAAAAATAATCAAGAAACGCTCGCGAGCATAACCGAACCTCAGAGATCTTCAGCTCACCCGATCGCCCCTCAGCGTCTTGTACGGATGCCACTCCGAGTCTCGCCAGTACTCCAGAAAAAAGGACTCCGCGTACTCCTGGCCCTGGCCGTTCCCGAAACGGCCCTGTGTCTCGGTCCACGTTATCAGATGATCCCTCGTCAGATCAACCTCGAGATACTCCCTTATGTCACTGCTGATCTGTGCCTTCGGGCACCACGCGCCCCCGTTCTTCTCCTGGCGTATTCTTAGCCCGACACACAACTCATTCGATAAATCTCAAAATGATACACACCCCCCCGACAGACTGCCTCCTCGCTACCCGAATAGTATTAAATTGATTCATGATTTTTCCTCTACGCTTTATTCGCTGTACAAGTACCTTGCGTTCTGGGGCCCGACCGACTTGATCTCGTAACTCGAGGACGCCGTTATCGCGTCATCCGGTATTTTTCCCTCTTCCATACCGAGGGGCTGCTTACACCGGCCTGAAATGTTTTGTCAACGTTATTCGATTGCTCCTTCGGGACGTTTTCGCGCGCATTCGGCGCTCATCGAGCTCGCGGTGAAAACTCGCTGCCCTCGTTATTTTTCTTCCCCCGGTGATGCAATTCTCTTCATTGACGCGCAAAGCCGGCGAGTACTCACCGGTGATGTCATTTTTACTGGTATCCTCGGCGCAGAGAACCGTCGACGCGACGAGGATTTCTATGAGAAATAATTCGAACGCTCTCATGATATGTCACACGATGATATCCTACTGCGTCCCGGCCCGACTTTACTACGCTCATGATAGTCTGCCTGCTGTCATCGCATTTTATTCTGCAACGAACCATCAAAATCCAATTAACGAACGGTCCCACTCGGAATTCGTAACAAGCTCGTCGACCGTTCCGCCTGAATATTTCAAATCGAGCTTATAATATGCGAGAGAGAAAACAAAAGTGGAACGAGCTTCGTACGCTTCCGTACGCTCGATCAATATTATTCGCCTCGATTAACGCGCCTCCTCCTATTTATCATGAAAACCGAATTAAACCCTTTAACATTCCTCTTTGTGAATATATACAAGAGCAAAATTCATATCTCCGGCGAGTCGACCTGAAACGCGACTAAAAACCGGTGCGCACCGACCCAACAAATTTCTTGATTCAACACATTTTTTGTCGGCTCGATAAATGCCTCGTCGGATTGCGGGTCGTCGGATCCGGCAAATCGAGCGTTGAATAATCGATCAAATAATGACCGCGTCGCGTCACGCAGAGTTTCGTTTTCGAATTTCTTCATCGAACGAGAACGCTTTTCGGCGAGTCACAATATCGATTTAAACTTTGTAAAGTAGCGTTCGAGAAAGAGTGATGGAATATTGGGAAAATCGCGGCTGAATAATAGCCGCGGGGCTTAGATCGGGCAATGAGAAAACTCTAGTGACTCGCGTTGTTTGCAACCGGAAAAGACTCGAGTGCGGGTCCATGCCCGCGGAGGAGGTTGAGCGGAGGTGGATAAAAGCGGTGGCGGGAGGTTTCCATCGAGAGCGAGCTTGGATATCGACCCTCTCAGGCGGAGTGTGCACGCGATCGTTGGTGCTCGGACACGGATGACGTTTAATCGGGGTCAAACATCATTTCGGTCGAACGCTACTCAAAGCTATTTCCTTTCATTGTGGCACAATGCGCCGGGAGCGGAGCTCCTCGCGTCGTTCAGCGCTCGGGCTTTTCCCTCCTCCTCCTCCGGGGAAAGTTTAATGAGATTCCGGGGAGGAGGTTCGAGGCGGGGCATGCAGCGGATAGAAAAAAGCCGTTGCTCTTTCGACGCCTGATATTCATCTTTTCGTTGGTATAGCCGGAGCGTGGAAAGCGCATCGAATCGTTTGTTTATTCCGGGGCAGCGGAGCGAAAGAGCTTTTTCAACTCTTTCAACGCCATCGAAAGTTTGACGGGCCATAAATATGATAATGGGAGCGTGATGCGTGATAAGAAAGCGACTTTGGAGGGGAAGAGGCCGAGTTCGGGATTAAACGATCGCGAAAGCCCCCCACCCCCCCCGCCCTCCACGCTATCGCGAATCGGGTTTTAAAAGGAGCAAGTAACGCACGGCCACTGTTCCGAGAGCTTCGTGCCACGCTCCTGCGTAGGAACGAGACGGTCGACGTGTAACGAGGAGATCGTAGTTATATACGGGAAGGGGCCGCGAGAGGCGGGGACGAGTCGAGCGAGAAGAGCCCTCGAAGGATCGTTGTACCGACGCCACGGTGCTTCGGATCTTTCTGCCAGCTTCTCATTCACAGGTTCGTCGCCCCGGCATCACTCGCGTGCACTCGTGCTCTAGCGCGCGCCGTATTCTTTTTTTCATCTCATCCTCCTCCTCCTCCTCCTCCTCGCGCTCGCCCGGCTCCTACGGTCGCAGGGATGCTGCGCACCGATCCGGAGGGAAGACCCTCTTCGGCCGATTGTTTTTCACGTTCCCCTCGTGTCTCTTGTGTTAACGAGTAGTCGAGGACGCGGGCGATAGCGCGAGAGACAGGGACGAGAGGACTCGCGGCTCGAGCACGGAAAATTCTCTCCCCGCCGCGGGGACGCGGAGATGGAAAAATAATAATAAAAAGATAAAGCACTGAGGAGCGAAGTTCCAGTGACGACCCTTCTGTTATTCAACCCTCGCGCCCGCCTCGCGTCGCGAGCCTCTTCAGCTATATCGATGCGCTCGCTCCTCGATCGTCGAGCATTTTTCGCGGACTATGTATAGGAAATTCGAGGCTTTTCACGAACGAAACCACGGAGCATGAAATTTCATGTTTTTTCATATTGCTTCCGCGCTTTCGATCCATTCACGCCCATAAAATCCCATCGCCCGTACAGATTCGTCGGATTTATCCGTTACGAGACATGACGCATTTAAGGTGGAGAGACACAGTCGGTTAACCACGAGAATCGACGCATCAATCTCGGTACGCGGGCGTGTTATTAGCAGCTGTACGTTCCGGGATCGTGACGCGTATGGGAGGGAGGGCACTAGACGAGAGTTCGGATCGTTCGGCCAAGTGGAAGAGGCGCGGCGGTGGCAGCCAGTAGGGAGAGACAGCCTCGATCGGACGCTGCGTTCCAAGTCGGAGAATTATTAGCGCTATCGACGATCTCGCTTTCACTTTTTCCAGTATCGAGCCACGATTCTCCCAGTTGGTTGTTTTTCGCAACAAGTTATTCTTCTCACACAGACTCGCTCGCCTCCTTCGTGACGGCTTATCATCCTCTTTCGCGTGCTTCTCCAACATTCTCTCGTATTTCTCGTATTTCCAGAAGCATATACGAGACGAGCAAACGGAGGTGGAACAAAGGAAATGGCATGGTCGGCCCGAGGGAGGGAGCGGACGCGACGAGCGCGGCTGCTGGAGCGCGTGCGATAACGACGAGGTCGAATGTAGTAACGAAGGGAGCGGGGCCGGGGGATGCCCGCAACGGAGAAACAAAGAGACCGCCGCGGGGTTAGTTGCCCGCGTGTACTCCAGTACGCTTTTCCCTGCCCACGAATAATTGCAGAGCCGATAAACAATTACGTCCCTGTCGTTCCTCTCTCGGACCCTGCAGTCGGACCCTCTCTCGCCCTCTTGACCGGTGCACGGAGCACGATATAAGCTCGGGAAATCCGACGAGATACACGCACTCTGTGCATGGAAAAGGGAGACGGAATTTAAAACGGTATAAAAAAGGGTAAATAAGAGAGTCGTCGCGCTGCTGGGAGAAAAGAGAATGAAATAAAAGAAAGGAGGGAACGAGAGGAACGTCGACACCGCAAAAGTCTCATCCTCGCTTCGTCCTCGGCGTCGGCGTCGTTCTCCTCGCCGCCGCAGGCTGAATCGCGGTTTTTATTCTTTCCTCTCGGCCCACCGCGCCGCTTCGCGGTTACATCAAAACTCGTTTTTCCCTCGACCTTCTCTCGACGGTTGAAACTCGAAATGAGGAAAATCCCGATCGCCAGAGTCTCCGCGAACCGTATCGTCGAGCATATTCTCCGAGGCGAGCACTCTCCCTTTCAGCTCCGGCATTATTTCCCTCTATAAAGGTTACGTCTCCGGTGCTTCGCTCACTCTTTGCTCCTCCTCGTTCATCTTACTTTCTCAAAGCCGCTCTCAAACATCCGATAAGTTGGGAGGCGCGTCGCTTTGTTTTTCTCGTTTCTCGTATATGCGTCGTCATCGGGCGAGCGGATGAGAAGGATCCGCGACGGGCCCTTTGGGGATTTAGCTCGCTAGTTCCGACATATAATGCACCTCGACTGGGAGGCAGAGTAACTGAGAGCGAGTGAACAGGGAGGGAAAGATAAGTAGATGGAAAAAAGGGAAAAGTTTGAAAGCAGAATGGACGAAGCAAGGGCGAGAGATAAATAAAGTAAGGAAGTGGATGGATGGATGGACGGATACACAAGCTCGTCCGGTGGATGCTCGCTCTTTTGGCTCGCGATGTATACAAACGGACGGAAGAAAGGGCGTAAGTTACGGTAAGAGAAGGGAGGAGGAGGAGGAGGAGGACGCGCGCGTATATAGGAGGGTCGGGGAAGGTTATATCGAGTAAAATACGCAGCTACGACGGGGGCCAATATTGGGTATGTGCGGGGCTCATATACTCTGTTCGCGATGCTTTTCCTCCCTCGGTGCTGGTTCGTCCTTCCGGGGAGCTAGCGTCTTGTCCACGCGCTTTCTCCTTCTGCTGTATTTTGTACGAGCCAGAGGAGGGAACCCCCGGCGCATATTTACGATCTCTGGCGTGTCCCTTTCGAGAGACTCGGAGAGAGGGAGAGAGTGGATCGAGTTACGACGAGTATGATGAATAAATCTTCCGGCGTAGCAGGCAGATCCCGGAGCTCTCGCAATTTCCCGTTGCCCGTTAAAGTCCTCGGAGTCGTCGTCGCCGTAGTCGTCGCCAGTTTCTCGAATCGAAAGCTCGGGAGATAAATGAGCCACCCCCGACCTCCGGTCTCCCTTTCGGAGCTCGCGCTCGCTCCTCCGTATCTGGATGTATGGCCGCTTGAAAACGCGGGCGCGTAACCTTTCATTTTAGCTCCACTCGATCATAACGACGCGAGCGTAATACCATTGTACCGGCCCCACCGAATATCTCCTATAAAAGTCCTTATAAACGTCACCGAAAAGCGAGGGGAAAAGGGACATTTCTCTTCTCGTTTTTGTCCTGCTCCTATCTCGAATCTTGATGGCTTCGAGCCATCAAGTCCGTGTCAAATTCGCGTTGATACACGGCCAGCTCGGGGTGGCGGCTCGAGGTATCCTTGTCGCGGGGTGAAACGTTAAACGCGCGCGCATATGTACGATTCCCCGATGTAAAATTTCGATGAGGCTCGCGACGGTTCGAAATGAAAATAGTCGACGATGACCCCGATCCATTCTCCTCCTCGCGAGGAAGAAGAAACGAGGATTCGAGAGTTTTCCTAGACTGCGCTGGATCGGACTGTGAGCCTGCTGCTCTCGCGCGAGGTCACGTACGTCCCGGGGAAATGAAAGAAAAATCGAGGGCACACGGCGAACCTCGGAGGAGGGAGAGTGCGGCGTCCGTCGTTAAAAATTCAGAGGCTCACCATCCCCGTGAAAAATTCAACGGCGAGCGGGGGAGCACCGAGAGAGCGTGGAAAATTTGCTCGATTCCGCCCGCGCTTACACCGTCCTCCGGTGCGCGCTATCTTTCATTATTTACGAGATTCTCGCTCTCTCGGGGAAGCAGACTTCTTCTCGGAAGCCTAGTGCGGATTCGCTCACTCCCTCTCTTTTTCCTTTTGTATTCTTGTATGTAAGCTCGGCGAGGATACAACATTGATTAGAGAAAAGCTTCTCGCCGAGGCGCACGCGCGCGCGCGAGCACATCTCGATAAATCTTCCATTATTTTTCTCAGCTAAGAATACAACGTTACGACAATGACACGACGTTTCGTGCGTCAATTGAACCGCACCCGACGAAGCGCTGTCCAACCGAGCAGGATTTATCGAATTTTCGAACGACCGGGTGCATGCGCAATCGGCCACGCGCACGGCGCCGGCTTTCTTCACTTTGAAAACTTTATGGCTCGCTCCACCTTTTTCATTTTGTCATCCTGCTCGCCCTTCTTCCAGGACGGCAAACACGAATCCTTGACGAACACCCAGCCAGCACCGGCAGCTGAAACTTCTCGGAAAGCCGCCGCAACGATCGACACCACCCAACTATTATGCTTCGCTTCCTGCTTGGTCTTTCAAATTCTATCATTTCGCTTCGCGATACATCGATATACGCACCCGCAACTCGCGATCGCGTCACATTGTTCCGCTATTTTTATTGAAAAGAAAGCTCGACGTTGGAGAATCACACAAATTTCACCGGAGGATCGAGCTTTCCGTATGAAAAAAATTGAAATTTCTTTGAATATAAGAATGAGAGAGAAAAGGGAGCCGATTAGGATTGCCGCGAGGGGAAGGCGAGCGTCGTATCGTTGTGGAAAAATCTGGAAATTTGTTATGTCCAGCAGGAGCAATAAAACAGGTTCGCAGACGATTGGGCGCGTCGTAAAGTAACCCCTGGGATTTACGGTTTACGTTGTCGCTCTCCCAGAGCCCGGCAAAGTCCTGCGACTGGAGGAAAATGTAATTTAGAGTCGGGCAAATGCGTGACGCGAGGGCGCGGTGTTGTGTGGCAAGTTGCACCTCGTGTAGTCGTCGCCTTCGTAGTTGGTAGCGCGGTGGACGAGGAGACTCCGCGAGAGTACGGGGAATGAGATCCGTGCGAGGAAATAACCGACCCTCCTTCGCCGTTGCCGCCACCGCCTCCGTTCTCGCCGTTGACAAACGTCGCCTCGACCGGAAACTAACGTTCCGGGGCTCCCGGAGTGTGCCTCCGGGCGAGGACAAGTGCGCTCTCGGAGCTTGTATATACTCGTTCTCAAACACGGTGGAGGTTTGCTCGGAGCCCGAGGCTGCCGAGCCCGCGAGATTTTCTTCAAATATTTTTCCCCGAGCGCGCGCGTCATTCGCACCGCGTGGCTGATGCTCGTCGGTGATCTTCGCGATTCAATCGTGAGAGTCAAATGGCTCGAGAAAACGCCCTGTATACATGCTCGGCGTTAACGGTAACCGCTGACTGGCTGGCTGGACGGCACCGGGCAAGAACGTCCTTCCTATTTGTTTGCTTATTCGTCACAAGGATATTTCGGAATCGGAATAAAGCCCGAGGCGAGTCTCGCAATAAAAACGGAGCTCATCCGTATAATTTCGCATGTGGTCGGACTGCGAAGCGGCGAGAGCTCGGGCCGGGCGCGCCCACTATCCGCGCAATGCCTCCGATCATGTTCGCGGAATAATTCACGAAATAATCTTGCCCCGCGTAGATCCGCGTACGAGGAGCTTTGGCCGAATTATACACGAGTTTTCTCCCTTGAAATATTAGCGTGATTTTGCTCTCTTTTCTTCCTTTATACGGCGCGGACCCTCTGAATTATCACAAATTCCGGTAATCCGTGGGCGGAGAGCTCGAGAGCGCCGCGGGAGGGAGCGAGTCTGCTCGGCAGGTCCGAGAAGGTGAAAAAGTGGCCGGGAAAAGATTTCTGTTGGATATCCATCCGGCTCGTTTCTCACTCCCCCGACCCTCTGCGCGCAAGGTACACACACGCGTGTGTACTTTTCTCCGTATGCCCGAGGGGTTAATGCCATTCCGCGGCGCTCCCGAGAGCTTGATCAAACAAATGAGCCAGCTGGCCGGAGGGAGAGAGAGAGAGCGCGTGCGAGAAGAGTTCCGCCGACGATTTTCTACTCTTCTGCTGCGTTAAAGTATAGAAAGAAGCTGCGATTCGATCGACTTTCGTTTCGCCCGCGAGAGCGCTTTTCCCGGAGTTTCACGTTTTTTTCCCCGGCACGGTTTTGTGCACCGACATAAATATGGGGCGCCCGAGCGCATACAGGTGTTTAATTCGCGGGAGTGGGCGTACGCCGCGTTCGAGAGGGATGACGAGGAGGAAGCTCGCGGAATAAAAATATGCGAAGGAGGTTGTACAGCGCGGCGGGGCCGAGGAGGGAGCAGTGCTCTTTGCGCGTACAAAAGCAGCTTGTAAACGACGAGGGCTCTTCGGGGCCCCGTTCCACCGGTTACCGCACACCGGGGCGAGCCTCGCTTCCGCGGCCCCTTCAATGACACTCGAGAGGCTGTAGGGGCGACCCCGCGGCGAGCGGGGCAAATATACCGAGACTCGCGGTCGGTCCCCGCCGTTTCAACCGGCACGATACTCCGCCGCGTCGCTTTAAATTCGTTTCTTAACTTCCGCGCGCGCCTATCGCTGTTTGCACAACGACGCGGAGCGAGCTCTTCAATGTTCATTTAGGGCGGTAGCTAAAAAAAGCTAAATTCACGAAGAGTTCGATCGCGGGCCGAAAAGGGATAAAGTTGCGAGAAGGAAGCAGGAGCCTATAACCAACGAGAGGGACAGCCTCTATAGGGACAATGAGCATACGCCAACAAAGTTATCACACCGCTGAATAGGCGATGAAATTATTCACGGGCAATCTGTCGTAACCGAGTTAATTTCGCCCCGTTGAAAATCTACATATTCAGGAAGATAGCTGCGCTACCCCGCTCCCCCCGGCTTCTCGTGCGCTCCGCGGGTCTCCGGTGTGCTTTTGGTTTGTACGCAGCCACCGGAGAGCCGGCGCGAAGCGAGCGAAACGTGACGTTACATTGTCGGTGTTCGCCTTATTTTCGAGCCCTCCCGCTTCATCGCCCCCTTTCGATTTCCCACCGGTACAATTGCCGCGGCACGAGTGCATACCGGGTCAAGGCAATTGCCGAACGAGCAAAAAACCAGAGACAAAACAAATTATGAGGAGGAATAAAGAAAAACAACGAAAGTTTTCGCTAATGAAAAGCTCCCTTCTCTCTCCGCTCTCCGCTTGGCGCGCGTGAGGCAGCGACAAATATTAAAACGAATCGGCCCTCGAAATTGATTAAATTAAGAGCAATCCCGTCCCGAATACACAAATTTCGCAAATTGCCGATTGATTCGTCATTATACACGTATAATTAGCGAACCGCCGCGGAGCGACGGAATCGATCGGTGTTTTTTTAATTAGGCCGTTCTCTCGATAGGCCGCAGTCCACGATCCGCGACGCGGCGCGCGGTTCGTCGACGGGCATCGCGCCCCTCTCGCCGCCTCCGCAATCTCATATTTATCTTTAATTAATTACTCGCAAATATTGGGTCGTTTGAATATCGGTGGGGGGGGGGATGAAAAAGGCGGCGAGCGCAGCCCCTGTTTGCACTTCTCCAAGGTCGTTGCCGCTCGACGGAGCTTTAGCTCGCGTCAGCACATCATCGTGGCCGCGAGAGGTGCACGCCTGAGCAGTCGCGCGCGCAGGAGGAAGGGAAACCGAAATAAAAAGTCGCGCTCGGGAATTCGGCCACCGTTGAGCATTCGGCCAATTATCGAACGTACCGAGCTGCCTCTCTCGTCTCAGATCTCTATTCGTCTGTCTCACACGCACGCTTGCGTAAATAAAAGTGATACGGATTCGAAGGACCGGAGCGAACTCCCGCTGTAATGGGTTCGTCATTCGGGATTGCCTCCGCGGGCGCTTTTTCAGGGGGGATTGCGAGAGGAGAAAAGAGGCGAACACGGCGAAGCTGCTCCGTAAAGTTCAATTACTGTTCGATTACAAAGACTGGGGCGCGCTCGATAGCACGCTCGGCGAGTGGAAGGCGAACACACGCGCGGCGACGCAACAACGCGACGAGGGAAAATAGCTTCGCTACCGCAAACTCGATCGGAGACCGCACCTGTTTTCCCCCGGACTCGTTCCTCGCGGACTTTTCCCTTCGACCGGTGCAGCTGCGAGCACCCGGCGAGCGAGGAAACTTTCGGTATTTTGCGAATGTGGAGCCGGAGAAGCGAATGATAAAAAGGAATAATTCGGATTGGTTTTCCTCGCGGAGGAATGCCCCGGTGAAACGGCGGAGAAGCGAGAATGCTCGCGAGGCTCGAATTCCTTAACACGAGCACGCGGCTTGGATCGCGAAAGGGAAAGTAGCTGACGAGCGAAGTACTCTTGGGATGAACTCGCTCCGATGAGCCAGCTCATTAGAGAAGCTCGGAAACCACATATCTCATTCGAGTCGGTAGATTTTCTCGTTTGCCACGGCACTCCGCGATTGTTACGAAGGACTCGCGTTTTCAAGGCTGTACGAGAACGCAAACTTTTTGCTTGTTCGCCTCTCGCTCGCTGAATTCGTTGTTCGCCCTTGTTTGTTCCATGTACATATCATCTCGGCTTTCCATTTCGGCCCTCTCGCTCCTCGCTCTTTCCCCATTTATTTGTGTTTGCGTCCGAGGGAATTCTATTCAGCCTTCCGTTATAATCGAGAATATACGTACATTTGTGAAAGCTTTTATCCCCCGTGTATACGCGCCGCGAGCATTGGTGGGGGGGCGCGATCGTGCGAGGCGAGGAATGAAAAATCACGATGCCCTGCGCGACGCTTTTTTCCCCAGGATCGCGGCCGCCTTCCTCAAATATCTGCTTCTTCCCGACGACTATAAATGCGAGACACAGCCGCGATAACTCTCCAATTTTCGTACTCTCCGGATCTCTATTTTTCGTCGTCAGGATCGCCCAACGCGCGATACAATTCATCGCTCCTCTCATTTATCTCCATAACGCGCAACCTCCGCGCGTACGCCCATCTATCAATTCATCAGTCCGTCTCTCCTTTTTGTGAGTCCCTCGACGAGAGATCCCTCATCCCCGAGGAGGCTCGCCAGAGAACACCGCGCCGTTATACAAAGCTTTCGGTTGCATGCGTCGGTGGCTCGGCGTGGCCCGTTATGCGTGTGCGGTCCTGGCGCGACCCTGAGCTTCGAGCCGGGGGAAACTCGATGGCAAATAATCTTCTTCTCGACACGTCCTTCACCCGCTTCTCCGTATCTACGTGTATAGAGTTTGCAAAGCCGCGAGGCGGTCGCTCTGGCTTTTTGCTCGCTAAAGTCCGAGGCAATTTACGAAGACAAGACGCAGCTGTTGCGGAGCCGCGTGGAGCGGCCGAGCGACCAAATTCACTTGCTTCGTCCCACGCGCCCTCGCTGCCCTTTTTTTTTGTTGACAACTTTTTTTCGTGCCCGGAAAATTTGTCGGCAATCGAAGACGCGACGCTGAAGATTTAGCCGGCACATTTTTTCTGCTTTCTTGCTAATTTTTAAATCGTATTAACTTGATGAGAAACAGCGCGCCTCTTTCTCGCCCGAGTACAATAATTTTCGCGTAATCCAATTAGGCGGATGAGGCTTTCCGGGAGGAGGCTCTTCATCCCGATTCTGAAGCTCCTCTTTGGTCCGCCTTTCATCATCCTTTCGCCCGAGAATAAGGTACGCCCGGGCGTAGCGTCTCCGGATATCAAGTTCCCAAACTCGATTCGGCCTCGACCGCCTGCTCCGCGCGGGGAATATACTCGTGTTCACGAGCGCCCGCGCGACGTGAATGAGAGTTTTGCGAGGCTGCGGCGGCTGGCGCCGTGCGTTTCGGCAAATTTCGGCAATGTTTTCGAGGCTGCAAGCTCCTCGTCGTTCGTCCGTCGCCGTTGCGCTGCTTATTTAACCTTACGGAGAAGACGCACGAGCGACTCCGGCTCGGTGAAACCGGGAGTTTCTAATAAGTGGATATTCTCGAGACGGATGAAACGGGGGAGCGAGGAAAAAGCCGACGGAATCAAACGGCAATTGCTCGAGTAAATCTGCTCTCGTCTCTCGTCGTCTCGCTTTCTCCCGCGCTGAATTTATTGCGGTATATAGACTCTGCTGGCGCACAGCCCCGCGCTCGGTAGGGTGTGACTGCCAAGTTAATTTTCAGAATTCGTTTGCTCTTTCGGCTCCCTATAGCGCTCTCTTTCTCCCCGGTGCTCTGTATATTGAGAGATCTTTGCTTTGCGCCGGAGGCGAATTCCCGACGAGAGCTCCGGGGAGAAATCACCGGAGCGTGCAAAGCTTCGACGAGAGCACACTTTGTGTGCTCGAGTAATAAAATAAATGGCAGGAGCACCAGCGCAGTCCCGACGCTTCTTTATTCGATATATGTATATACACTAATTGGCCATTTGAGGACCGAAAACGGATAAAATTCAATTTGCCAAATTTGCAAACTCGTTTTCCCTCGATCTCTCTCCTTCTCCTTGTAGACCTCGTTGGCAGCACGTTCTTGTATATATTTTTCGCAACGATCCCGCGAACATGCGCCCTCGATCGAGTGACCTCTCAGTTTCGGTGGGTCGTTGCTCCACGTTCCGTTTTCTCGCGTGCTCGACAGCTCCCGCGGAGCTCTCGAGTTTGCCGTCCAAGGGTGCTCGAGAGTGCCCGGGTATGGCGCACACTCGGATAATCATCTGTCCCTCATATCCGCGTTGTGGCTTCGCCAATATAAAGTTCTTTCCGCGAGGCTCATCAAATATTCATGAAAAATAACGGAACGTCGCTCGAGCAGGAGCGTTAATTGAATAAATTACAAGATGGGAGGCAGCTCCGCGGGGTCGTACTCGGATCGAAGATGCTATTGCGATACTATATACTTCCGAGTGGCCAGCACCGTGCAATGCTCGACGCAGTTTCGATTCCGCGCGCGGATGCCCGCGCCAACTTTTCGCTCCGGTGCGGCGTCCTTGGCCCAGGGTATACGCGACGTCCCATTAATTATTCTCCGGCTCCGGGAACACCGCCGATCGACAGATGTATCAATTAGCGAGTTATCGCGGCCGATACGCGCGGGGCGAAATGCGTGAGCTTTCCGCCGCGGTGGGGCTCATCGCGGCTCTGTACAAGGGTATCGAAATAGTAGACCGCGCGGACGGGCGCGAGTCAGTATATATATATAGCCACCGGAGTATTTATGATCGGAAACATCGCGTTCGATGTACCGAGGGCAGGGGGAGGAAAAGGGAGAGGAGCGTTCGGCGGGACTCTCGATCGGTGTCCCGGTAAATTGATTCGGTCATGTAGTCGAAATGACGCGCGGACGGGGGGACCGGGGGAGGGTGCTTCGCCGGGGAAATACGAGATACGTTAATATCGCTCGCGTATTACGATTATGATTGACCGAATTTGTTCCTCCTCCCGTGCTCGCTGTGTACAGCAAACTCGAACGAGGTTTCCGGCGTGTTCGTCGCGCGATGACACGACGGATTCTATAGGAGCGCGAAGAGCTCGAATTTCGCGTAACAAATGGATATGCGCGCATGGAATTTCGCTGTACGCGCGGGAATATCTAGTATCGAAAAACTATTCTGCTGTGATAAAACATCGATAATCTCTCGCTTTTTTCAAAGGGGGTGGTGCAGCCGCGTATATCCCGGGGCACAACGCGAATACTCCATTTCAACGGTGGATTTTCGTCCACGTTTTTTTTGCATACTGCTCCAATGAAAGAACGCGGAGAGTTTTCGGTACTTGGCCGGTGCGTATGAGAGCTCGGAAACGAACGCTCGAAGCTGCCTCTAAGCACCACGTGCACGCGCTCGCGATACATTGTGCTCGCCCCCGACGATCGTTCGGCATTCGTGTGCGGAAGGCGGATCGGAAGGATTGGAAAAAATGCTAAAGAAACGGCTGCAGCGTAACGGCGCGCACGGCGACTCGAATTCATACATACGATTGACTCGAGGCACATTTTATGCGGGCAACTCGAGCGATACATATTCTATGGGAGTTGATCCCCGCGCCCGCGTCTTTTGCATATACGCCTCGACGGCGGGTACGAAAAAATGCGCGGGTGTACGTGCATGCGGAAGCGGGCAACGAGAGCGCAGGGTATAAAAAGAGAAATGAAAATCGCTTATTCGATCTCGAGAGCAGGAAGGTACAACGGGCCGGAATAACGGCTGCCGGGGGCCGGCGAGCATTTTTGACGAGTAATCGCGCGAGCCCCCCCGTCGAATCGTCTTCGGGTTCGATGTACAAGATATCCGATGGCGAAAATTAATCTCTGGGAAAGTCTGTATTCAAGATGAAGGAGCACGGCGGAGCAGGGAGAGGGAAAAAGGCGCGGGGGCGATGCAGGGAAAAGCGAGGGGAACGCGGAAGGAGCGGGATCGAGTTCTCGAGTCTGTCGAGGACACGCGGTGAGAGTCTCTTTCGCGATCTGCTGCTCTCGCTCGCTCCTTCCTTCCTTCCTGCTTCCTCCCGTCCTTCCTGCTTCCTTCCGTAGCGCTCCACCGGCAATCTACCTACTGCTTATGCAGCCCCTTGCGTCGCCGGGCGCCCGGAAAAGGGTGCTCATCATCCTGCAGCATATAGCGGACTCGGCACGCCGGGGCCGAAACAAAGGAACAAAGATTCAATTTCCTGAGGAGGGAAACAAAGGTTAAGGATTGCGTCGAGGAGCTTTTCTCCGGGAGATTTTCTCGGAGCCCAGGAGCCGCGACGATATCGGACGGCGTTGACTGCCTCGCGGGCATCTCGGAGCTTTCTTATTTCCCCCCTCTCCCCGCGCTCTCGCTCCTTTCTCGCGCGTATACGATAGCAGGAAAAGCTGCTTCGCTCGCAGCCGTTTGCGGCATAGCTTGGACCGCCGGCGGAGCGCGCGGTCGCGCGGCGCCGAGCCCCATGAATATTAATCGAGCAGCGATATACCGCTTACGTTTGTGCATTATTAATCTCGATCAAGGAACGAAACCGCATACCCGCGGAAACGCACGGCGAGCACCAATATCATGTGCGACGCACATGCACGCACGGCTCCGCAGCGCGCGCTCGCATTTTTGACCGACTGCTCGCCGCGCGCCGCGGACGCGTACACTCATCGGGATGAGCCCGATGGAACGCCGCTGGAATATCGAATTCGCGAATCAACCCGCGCCACAGCGCTCGCTCTCGATCATTCCTCGGCTGCTGTGTACCTCGCACAAATATAAATTCGCGTTTATACCTACGATCCTGTACGCACACGGAGGGTTCGGTTGCGAGCGGAGCTAACGAGCGCGCCGCTCCCTCCCCACACCATTTATTAAGGCACGTACCGCGATCTCTTGCTCTTTTACCGTCGGCATTCCGAAGCGTCGAATCTCCGCGCTCAGTATTTCGCTCGGATTTCGCTTGGCCGATACGGTGATTAGTAATCACGCTGATTAACAGCGCGCCACGGTGCTCTCCCCCGCCGCCACTTCTCGCCCGTGATATCGATTCGTCAGCCCGGACTCTTATATTCCATCGGTCAAGAAATAAATAAGGCAATTGGCACGAGGCTCGGAAAGCTCGGAGATCGAAGACGATGAGAGAGCGAGACAGAGACTCTCGCCCCAGCGTCGACGTCAACCCGAGGGGGAGAAACACCGGCTCGTCCGATCCTCGGACGAGCGAACCTCCTAAAAGCCATTATTGAATTACTGCCATTTGTGTATGAGCTATTCGGGGGAGCTCGCCGGTACAGCGGTGGGTGGGGGATGCGGAAAGCTCTCGTCAGTGCGGAAAGGGCTGAAAAATCAATGAAGGGCGAACATGCTGCTGGGCTGCTCCTGGCCTCTGCCGCGGGGGGCTGCCATAAAGAGTCCACGCGCGATGCTTCTTTGCCGCCGAGTTCTAACGCTTTTCGTATCATATACGTTTTGGGGGTTAAAAGGGATCCGAGAGGGAGCGCGGCGCAGGAGAGGAGAGTTCGAAGGACGAATTTAAATGTTACGTCGCCAACTGTGTGCTGCTGGTATATATAAGAACACAAAAACTTTTGTCAAACGCTTCGAAGAAGACGGGGCGAGCGGAAAAAAATCGTTCGGACGCTCCGTCCGCGCTCCCCCCCCCCGCGTTCCGAGGATCAGTGCCTTCGGAGGAACTTATTTTTTGTAAATTTATCGACGCGAGCGGTGTACACGCAGCTCGGTGCTGGGAAGTGCCGAAAGAAAAATGAGGAAAAACAGCTGAACAGCCTCGTCACGTCGTTAATAGGTGCGCGTGCGTGTGCACCGCAAAATGGCCGATTATTTGGGCAATCGAGGATTGACCCCGATTCGCGTTATTCAATTCCTACCCGGTTTTACTCGATTGCAACACCGCGCGCACGCTCCTCAACGTGTGTGCGTGTGCAAATATCCGTTCCGTCGAGGCTTTCTCTCCATAGAAAATGAACCCGAGTTTTCCAACAATTTTTCATGATTCGTGGTTATTGCGAGAGCTCGCGGCGGCGATTGCTCATCACACGCGCTGGTACGATGGTACGAGAACCAAGCAGCATGAAAATTAAGGACGAAGATGATCGTTTCGGTCAAGAGGCTCTCAGAGAAAAAGCAAAACTTTTCATTGCGAGCCAGCACTAGCCTTTCAAACGAACAGTTATTTGTTCAGAGCTTTGAACGTTTCGAAAATATTTCAGGCGAATGCAACAAGGCTACGAATATACCATATACAATTCTCGCCGTTTCGCATCCGCGCTCCGCAGTCACGCGTCCCGCGAGAGTGCTCGTCCACCCCGAGCGATCTATATACATAGAAGCCTTTTGGCTCCCGCGCTTACGAAGGCAGTAATTAAAGAATGCGAGCGCGAGCGCCGAGAGCAAAAGGGATTGCGCGAGGCCGGTGTTAATTAAATAAAAAGAGGCTTATATATAGCGAGGAGAGGCGAGGGATGATTGAGTCGAGAAACGAAAGTTCAAATGGATTACAAGCGAATCGTCTCATTGTCTGGCAACTCGTTGTGTGTAAATTGTATCCGGCATCGCGCGTCTTCCTTATCGTCCATCGGTCCGCGTCCGATTCCTCCCTCCCCCCTTTGATTCCCGCTCGATTCCAGCAGTTGTGAAATAGCTGATAAACGTTTTCACAGAAATCCAGCACAGCCGTAGGCAGAAACAGGGAGCCTTTTATCCTGCATGCGTACAATGAAGGAGGAAGGAGGAGCGCGTTCCTCGCGCGCTCGTTCACCGACGCTGGGCTCCGTGCCCAAATATATCCCGTTCGGCATTCCCCCTGCTGGCCAGCAGGCCCCGCGCGACGCGTGTTTTCGCGTACACGCAGAATTCCCAAATGAGCGGCAAATATACATCGCGAATTCCCGCGATTTCGATTCCGCCCTTTAAATCCTCGCGTTCGCGTTTACCGTCCCCCTCCTCCCTGCAGTCCTCCATATTTTTCTTTATCCTCCGCGAGCCAGCGGGAGGGAGGGAGGGAGCCTGCAAAAGTATATTTTCAATCCCATTTATACTGTGCGACAGTATAAAAGGTATAAAAGTTGTTCCCGGTATACAGATGCGTTATGTCGCGTCATCTACGCGTCCCCGGTAGACTCGCGAGCGCGCGCGCGCGCGTCCATCAATAGTTGGCTGACACGTCGGGAACAAAGAGGCGTATTTGCAGCGAGTTCTCCGTACAGCCAGCCGCCTCTTTTTCCATCCCTCGCAGAGACGCTATCCCGTAAAAACTGTGGAATGAAAATATAACCCGGTTGTCCGGCATGTGCGCTGCGTCGTCCGCCTCCGCTCAAAGTCATTTCCGGCTTGACGCATGGAAAAAAGCACCCGGAATAACTCGCTATCTCGCACAAAGTCGCGTTTCCCTTTCCACCCACCGCTTGACTGCTGCGCTCTCCCCCCCTCCCGCGCCTCGCCGCCGAATTCTCTTTCCCGCGTTCCGACAATGAAAAAAAACGTCTCCGCGTACACACGAGTACGTGCCAAGAGTGTTCGGCGCAGGGGTGAATTTGCAAATAACGCGTGTACCTTCCATGCTTCACCTCCCCCCCGCTGCTTCGATCGCTCCCTATATTTATATTTATGAAAGTAGCCGAGCTGTCACAACTCGGTGTTCTACCGCCAATATTAATCCACGAATTACCAAATGATCCTCGACATTTCGCGTTGAGCCGCCCTCCCCCCCCCCCGCCACTCACCTTCTCCCTTTCTCTCCTCATTCCGCCGATACCAATATCGATTACGCTCTCGCGCGTGTACGCTGCTGTACAAGAGAGCCTTTCGCGCTCGTTTGTACCGATATACCGCTCGACGAAGGCGCGGGGTGCTGTCGATTATTTCGATGCTCGCCAAACACTACCGCGCCGCGCGCTTCGCCCATTTTTCATGCTTTTTTTGCTGAAACGTCGAGGAGAATTAAAAAAAAAATTGCTCCGGAGCCCACGGTCTTCGCGGGAGCAGCGATGCGAACGATCGTTTTTTTCGTTGGTTGTTGGTATATTTACAAATTTTTATAGTGCCTTTTTCTCCGAAATCGTTTTCGTATATATGCGAGCGTACTCGCGGGTGCGGAGTTAAGCGCGTTTCGTGCAGCGGCCTTCTGTCATAAATAAAAACGAGAAATAGGGGAGTTGCGCCAGGCGTGTCCTGCCGGTCAACCGATGGCATTTTTTCGTCGGCAACAGCCCGTCGGGGGAGTTGGCAAGCGCATTCCTCCGCGGACGAAGAATTTGGAAAACAGAGGTTATTGCCGCGATCCGGAATGACCGCGCGCGCGCGCGCGCGCGACGACGGTTTCTCTTCTTTCGCTGTGTTCGCGCTCCGTGAATCCCTCTCGGAACGGAATTCTAGTCTGGGATGAAGCGAAATCCTCCGCGCGAAGAGTCCTCTGACATACAGTTTCCTGATGGCCTCAGGGTCGTCGAGTCTATTACGATTTTTCCACCCTCGGGGCAGAATATTTTTAACGTCGAAGCAGATTCGGAGGCGAGCAGGAGCATCCGGTGCTTCGGCAAACGAACTTTTTCGCACCCTTCGCCGCGTGTATCGCCGGAAGAAAAGAGATATTCGTGCAAGAGCCCGGAAGGAAACGATCGAATAAGGTAAAAAAACGTCGCGCGGGAGCGGCAAGCGGTTTTTAGGCCGTCGGGATGTGAGCCGGCACTGATGCTGTTAAATTTGTCGCTTAAACGCGAGTCTCCTTGACCCCGTTGGAGACAAAACGAAGAAAAAACGTCGTTTTTTCCGTCACCGCAAAGCCGAGTTGCTGTGAATCTCGGTCCACCCTCCTCAATCTTTCGCGGCGAGCTTCGCTCGCTCCAGTTGCCTCCTCCCGTCTTGAAAGCGTTTTCTAATAAAATTTTGCGCTTCCGCGCGCGGCCCCCGCTCTACGCGTAGGCTGCTTTTATTTTTGCGCTTGACGAGCCCTCCGCCCGCGATACAACTACGCTCGTATAAGGTGGATGCGGGAAAAAGTCACAAAAGCGTTACGACACGTTCCATACGGCGGCGTCAACGCCAACGGTTTTTCTCTACAATACGCGCCTCTTCGTGTACGTGCCCTTCGTGTATGCGAGGAAAAAGTGTGGGCGCGCGTGCAAGCCGAGCGATATCGGGCGTTTGTATAGCTTCCGCTCCCGTGCTTTGCGCCCTCGCCCCCGCACCGCTCGCACCGTTTTGTGAAAGACTTTTTGTTTTCGTACCGCTTTTTTCTCCCTCTACGTATTCTTTATAAAAAAAAAATAAAAAAAAAAAAAAAAGTAACGCGGCTTCGCGGACAAAAGAGAAGAACTGTGTCGAGAAAAAGCTCTTTGCGTCGGGCCAAAGTGAGTATCACTCGCTCACTCTCTTTTTCTACCCTCACAAATATTTATATACGCGTACACTCACACGTCGCAGGGGGGAAAGAGAAAATCCGCTTTTTACGGATCATACGGCGAAGAAAGAGCGAGAAGAGCCGGAGAGAGCTTTGCGTAAACAGAGCGGAATACCCGAGATATAGGCGGCCATCAATATTATATTATGAACGTCCTGAGAAGAAAATTCCCAACTTTCAGACCTCCGTTCATTTTATTATATACATTTTCGTGATTCAGGTACGTCGAGAGGAGGAGCTAAACGGGGACGCGGATAACGTCAAATATTTTAATCGGGTGACCGAATTTCCTTCGTCAGGATCGTATTTTCGGACGGGGTCACGAGGAATATTTAAAAAGCAGCGCAAAACCGATGCCGCGGTGGCACCGAGAGCTTCCCACTAAAATTCCCAGCGGATGCGGATTCTTTCTCAAGGATCCTCCGGGAGTTGTTGAACGAGCCGATTTCGGCGCCGAGTTATCAGGACCGCGACGGCCGCGCTGGATATACCGAGACGAGCCTCCCCGGTGGTATCCCCAGCAAGATGGAAAGAAAAGATACGAACGTGCGTGGCGAGGGACGAGGAGAAACGAGGGCAGAATTCGCTCCTCTGTCCAAAGAGACACACGATCCCGCACCGTCTCTAGTTCCCTCGGAGATGGATCACGAGCGACGGTTACGTGCCGGCTTGTACACGGATGAACGGATCACGCGAGGGGGATCGCTTAATTCCTAGGATTCCGGGATAGATGCCTCGCGCAAACAGGATCCGGCACATGTTCACGAGATTCCTCAATGCTAAATGCGATCCCGGAGCACGCCTACGCTCGTAGGGCGACGCAGAATCGTGCGGGATGAGGCTGTACAACCGAAGGAAACCGCGACGTAACCCTGACACGCAAATTCCTTGGGTCGCGCGAACCCGAGGGCGAACGAGATTTGCCACTGCGGCTATCCGGGCCGTCTCGCGCCGATCGAATTTTGAACTTTCGTAACGAGGATTAATCAGCGGAGACGCTGCGGATCCGTTCCGAGAAATGGGACGGACTTGCATCGCCTCGGAATCCTCGGCAGAATTCCTCGCTCGAATAATCGAAAATTGGTAATTGCTTCTGGGGAGTAAGTAAGCCGGTTGCTCGGTCAACTATTTCAAGATTCCCAATCAATTAAACGGTTGTCGAGTTTCGCAGTCCAGGCAATTTAATCGACTCCTATATGTGAATCGTTTACGCAGTATTCGGCGAGCCAGTGCGTGAGCGAGAGAGCAGTGCCGAGGCTGCCGGCGGCATCGTTGCCGCCGCTTTGAAAAAAATTGCCCAACGAATTCCTCATTTCTACGGCCCTCGGAAAATTGCGTCCTGGATTTTCCACGTGGTTCGGACGCTGCGCCGCGCATTCGTCGATTTTTCACCGCGCGTCATTGATCCGTCGGATCGAGGTACGAGGTGAGAGAATCGGGAGTTGAGAAGAAAAAAGATTGCTGGACTTACCTCTCAATGAATGAAGGAGCGCGGGATGCACCGACGTGAGGAAGCTGCCTCGTCGAGGAAAGCGCCAGGCGTAACGACAGGTACGAGGATAAAAGCGCGAGATTCTCCAGCGCGAAGGATCGTCGCGGCAACGACGCGACGCCGATTGATCTTCATTTCGTAGAAAGAACTCGCTCGATAGAACCGCGACTGAAAGCAGGAACAAGCGGTATGAGAAGGAAAATAAGACCGTGGAATATCCAAGTATCGGGGACTACTCGCACTTTCGTTGTTTACCGCGCGGGAAGAAGAGGCGAGGGAGGCTGCGGAGCTCTCGAGATATCTCGAGATATCTCGGAGAAAAGTGTACGCACGGAGGCACGTACGAAATAATATATTTACGTTGTTTCTCTGCGACGTTATCGGTGGGACAGCAAATACCGCGGACGAGAAGGTAACGCGCGGGAGGGAGGGAAGGGAAAGTGAGGTAGCAGGATCGACGGGACGTTGTTTTTCCGGCGTCGTCAGCGGGTGCACCACGCGTATAAATTAACAGCGGAAAGAGGCTCTTTGGGTGGCGACGAGCGAGATCGCGCCGCGATACCTCCGGAGCGAGCAACAGCCACGGTAAGACCGAGCGCAGCCAGCATCCAAATCCACCCTGTACCCTCGTATTTCTCTGTGAAAGGGAGCTGCTCGGATCTCTCGCGAGCGGCTGGCACGAGCCCCTCGGTGGGGGTGATGTCCTATTGCGCAAAATCAGCAGCATCCCTCTCGCTCCCTTGACTCCGTATAGCGCTCTGGCACGGGCCAAAGTTCGTATAATACGCGCGTACGAGGATCCCGAGACTCGTCCATCGGGATACAGTCTTTGGCACTCTCCGTGTGCGGCGAGCCACCACCGAGGATCGAGAGCCGCGCCAAAAACTCTCTCCCTCTCTCTCTCTCTCTCTCGCCAATTACCGTATGCGAGCCACCGCGCGCCATACGGCCCGATGCTCTCTAGAAGCCCGGCGAGTTTTCCCGTGTATATACAAAAGAGAGAAACCTCGAGCAGGCTCCTCCGCGCGCGTGTACAGCTGATCCATGTACACCCTTTCGCCTCCTTCCTTCCTTCCGCCATACTGTCTCGCCTTTTTCGAAAACAGCGACCGCGCGACTCCCGAAGGATTTTACGGAGCATGCATAGCGGCAGCCGCAGCATTGCAGGCCCGCTGCGTCGACTCGGCTTCCGGAAAACAGCTAATCGCCCTGAGCCCATCCACGCCAAAACCTCCATCTTTTCATCCCGCTCGCGAGGCATCGCGAGCGTATCCTGGTGCGCCCGTCGCGGAACCGCGATTTCCTCCCTCGCGCTCCTCATTATACAAGCTCGCTTTTTTTTCTCTGAAATATAAGGAGCAAGCTGCCTGTCGCGTTGCCCATTGAGAATCGAATTAGCTCCCGTTTTGGCACGCACGCACGGTCACGCATATTCCATGGGCGCGAGAGCAGAGCGTATACGCGAAGCATCGCGAGGATATCGCGAACGCGCCGACTCGCAGCGCTGCCTGCTCTCGGGATATGACGTCGGGAGAGCGAGCGCGGTAGTGGCGGGTGTTCGGGGAGACGGAGGTAGGTAGCCACCTTGTTTTATGCGTTTCACCATGGGCGGTAGAGGCAGACCTCCCCGCCGCCCGTTTATCAATAACCTCACTCGCCGACACCCCCTCGGCCCCTCCTCGTCTTCCTCTCGACATACGTATCCTGCTGCTCGTACGAGCACCAGCACAGCCGGGCTTTCACGCACGCTGGCACACAATGCCAAGTTTATGCGACGACGATACGTCGCGGAGCTACTAAAAAGGGAAGAGCGCGCGCGGAGTAGCTTTTACGCTGTGGATCGCCTCCGCGTCGCAAGGTTATGATCCAACGTAAACCGGCCGGTGCGCCGGAGAGCCCATCGAGCTACTCCGCCACTGTAGCAACCTCGTTATTTCCAGCACGCGGATCATCCCGCCCGCGTAAATAGCCGCGCGGATCGAACTTAATGAATAAGCACCGCGCAACGACGCGTCCTCCGAATTCTTCCAATGGGGGGAAAAAAAAACACCCCCAGGCTCGAGCCACCTCCGCGCCAACATATTTTAACGCTCCCTCTTCCTCCGCAGCCAACGCGCGGCCCTCGATCGTATATCCGCGCGCGCGGGCTAATCATGACTATGGGAATTCGGAGACGGAGCCCACGGAGAGACGCAACAACGACGCTCATTGTCGCTCCTATGCGGACAACGAAATATCGCCCTCCGTTACCGAGAGTGCTCCGCGCCAAGATAAATGACGCCCTCTCCTTCTCTTCGCCTCAACTATGATCATTAATCCACCCCCGTCCTCGAACACAATCCCGCCGCCGCCGTCCCTCCATTATACACATACGTATATATAAACAAACGTATCGGATGTTTTGCGCGCGGAGAAAGTGCCAGAGCCGGCGCCCTCCGACCGAAACGCGACCCCGAAACTCCACCTTTTCTTCCATTTAACCAGACCCCCGACCCCGCAACCGATTTATAAATTACCCGCGCCGAGAAAGCTCCGGAGAAATATGACGTCTTGATCGAATACTCGCGGCAAAAAAGTTCAATTCGAACGGCGCGGTTGCGAAACTATCCTGACCCGACAACGGAGGATCTTCCTCTCGCCCCGCTTCCTCCTCGACTTTATTTTCGCACAAAAGGCGATAAAAGCGAAGAGCGTTTTCTCCTCTCTCAATTAGTATTTCCGGGATAAAAAAAATCGATCGAGGCTCGTCAAAAACGAATATTTCGCTACTTGTGCTTGCGCCAAAACAAACTGTAACTTCGTATCAATATTGAAACTTTGGCCGTAGCTTTTTCAATGCGTAGCCCCCCCCTTCGGGAGAATTTCATTTTCAATTTTTTCGCCTACATTCGACAAAGCTGAATAAATGTTTGTACTAGTCCTGTGCATGCGAGCGTTTTGGTAACACAAACAACCAATTTATTGGAATCGAGCGGAGCAGAGTGCGGCACTACCCCTTCCCTTTCGGAGGGTGGACGATGTCGTAGCGCAAGCATCGCGCGGCTACCGCACAAAGTTCCAAGACGCCAACGAAAATTAGGGAAAGGTTGTACTCGGTTGAGAGTCGAGTCGCTGAGAGCTTCGCAGGGTTTCTTCCTTTGAGGCGAAGATTAGAGGAAGGTCGCGAGGAGAAACCGCCAAGGTGGAGAAGGGGCTGGAGGATTGTGTCCTTTTCAAAGATCTCGGTACAATTAAGCAAAGGTGTGAGCTACCGAAAGGGCCGCTCGAGTTCTGGGAGCTTTGACCGGCCAGTTGAGCCTTAATTCTCGGTGAAACTCGCTCCGAGATCAAACGCGCTCTTGCCGGCGAGGGTAACGGAGCCCTCGCTCGACGTCTCGACGTTCCAACGGGCCCTCGTTCGACCTCGAGCAGGAATAAACCAGCCTCTTTCCTCGCCCGACGCGCCCTTGTCCTCCTCCTTGTTTGGCTTTTCTCGAAACAAGAGATCAACGAGAATGTATACGTCGGTGCGCGCGGCCTCATCGCGACCGCGGAGATAATAAAACGGAGCTCCTTAATCGAGCGGCACTAACGCGCATTCCGAATAAAAATTCCTCCGCGCGGAGCGAGCGATCCATCATTGTTTACAGATATCTCGGGTACACCTTACGCGGGAATTAACCTCAGCTTTTTCTTCCATTCGCTTCTCTTACATTCCCGGATGACTGAGCTCGACGAGCGCTTCGGGCCTCGACTTCCGCCGCGGGAGAATCAACGCGCTCCAACGCTCGACCTAATCGTCGCGATCGCTCATTTATCAAGAAGCGAGAAGCCTGCCACCGATCATCCGACACAAAGAACCAATACGGCGGTGGTAACCCGACGAATTGCCATCGGGACACACGGCTTTCACCGCGATGTTTTCTCCAATTACGCTGCGAATCTATTTGCTCGAGAACCGTTGAGAATTGGACGATTCGACGCGCCACTGCTGCTGTTGTGAGTCGCAGCGGGGGCCCGCGCGAACCGAGAGAGAGAGAGAGAGAGAGAAACATTGTTACATCGTTTTGTTTCGGATGCACCGAGACTCGAGAAATTCGAAACGATGCGCGATAACGAAAAATCAAATAAAATTACGAGGAAATTCTTATTTCGGTTTTTTTGACTCAACTTTCCTCGGCTCGACTTCGGTTTTCAGTATTTTTTGCGTCTTTTCGATCACAATATTTAGGATAAAAAAAAAGGTGCCTCGTAAGCGATTCCATTGATCCGAGTGAACTCGTACACGTGGCGCGTTGCAGGTATCGGACAGCTTGGCGAGCGTTTGAGGATTGGCGGGGGGAGGGCAGGAGAGCGAGAGAAAAATCATCGTTTTCTCACTCGGTCATAAATTCGGCGGGGGGGTACTCGAGTCTCGGAGTGATGGATCAACGGTACGCGGCGAATTAATCGCTCCGATTTGTTGTTCCTTTTTCATCCCCTTCGTGCGCCGCCCTCGCTCACCGGCTGTTACTTTCTTCGCTACTTTTTGCTCTCCTTTTCTTTTTCGCTTTCCTCGAGCGCGCTTCGCAGCGTTGATCGGACCGTGGGCCGCGAACTCGCGTCGGGATATTCGCGCATGGAAAAGGGAAACGGAGGGATGAGGGAGAAGGAAAAAAGTTTGCGGCGGTCGAATCTCAACAGCGGTCGGAGGGCGCCCACGCTCCGCGGGGCGACGAGGCCCCTTCGCCGCACACCGCATCCCCCAACTCTCCGCCGCTTCTCAACAACGCATTTTAGCCGAATTAGCGGATCATTTTCCGGATCAAATGTACGAGTTACTCCTTTCGGCGCGCGCGCGCGCGCGCGCTCGCACCGATGCGCTGCTGGAAATAATTAATTGCCCGGTCGCCGTTGTTCTTTTGTAAAAAAAAAAAACTCTTGAGAACGCTTCGGCTCGCCAAGAGCGTACGAGCGCGACCTCGAAACGTTATTACTCGGGGTTTCTACCCGCGATAATTCGCCATTTCAGTGTCTTCCAATCGGAATTAAACTGAAAAAAAAAAAACGAAATTTCTCATCGGTCGCTTCACAAAAGTTGTAATTTTTCGTTAATTCCTTTGAAATCGGCTGGGGAAACGATCCGTCAGCTTGTCCAAGTATAAAAAAAGTATATGAGAAGCTGCGGAAAAGTCCGTTCGATTTTGCTGGAGAATGCGGCGTATCTCTGCTGAGAGTTTGGCGAGGCTGATGAGCGGGAGAATAATGGAAAAAGATGTGAAAACGCGGTTGGTGATTCGGTGGAAAATGACGGGTGGGCGAGCTGAGCGAGATGGAAAGGGAGCGTTGACGCAGACCGGCGCGTTCGAGCCTCCGACAAGCGATCCATAACAATCGGAGCGGCGTAACCTCAGCAAACGACTCTCATCCATCTGGCGAAACTGCAATATGTTCGGGTCTGTATGCCGCCCGGTTATTGATAAACGGGAAGGAGAGCGAGGGAGTTTGGCGGTGGTTTCCCCCGCGTCCCATTAGTCCGCCCCTGCTGCTTTTTCTTCGATCTCGAGTAAGGCTCAATCGAAGAGATTTCTTTCCGTGGCGCGGGCGCGCGCGCCCGCGACATCGACGGAGGACAAAACACAGGGCTCGGGTGATCCTCGTTCGTACACGAAAAACATCGATCATAAGAGGAGTTTTCCGCAGGGGCCTGGAAACATCGGCGAAGACGCGTTATTGCTGGCGCATCGATAACGCGCGCGTGTCAGCCCGGACGAGAGATAAACGAACTCGTTTTCAAAGCTCTTGCGGCGCGTTTTATAATCGTGGAGGTAAATTAGCTCGCTAGCTTCCCGCCCAACGCGGCGGTGACCGCGCGCATTACGACGATTTCGATACTTATATAGCAACGCCCCGGCCTATCGCATCATTCGATACAACGCGGCACCATATTTACGCCCAATTATATATCCAATTGTATAGACCGAACGCGCGCGAGATAAGCTCGATTAATTATACAACGATTCGCTAATGGTTACGCGCGAGGGCCCCTCTCGCCCGGAAGCCTCTCGCGAACGCAACGCTCGTCGCACTCTCCTCCAATTCTCGTTCCATGTACGCGCGCACCGAGTTTCACCCTTTCGGGCAAAAACTTTATTCTCCGTGTATGGAACCTGTACGGAAGACTTTTTATTACGCTCTCTTTGAAAAATGAAAAAATATCGTGACAGCGGAGCGGGGCACGGGTTTATAGAATCGTTTCTAGAACTCCGGAAGATTCGAGGAACGCCAAAAGAGTGGGAATTTTCGCGTCGAACGTGTATATATATATGTCGGGCTTCTCACAGCTGGTAGGAACCGCGTACGATGCTCGAACGCACAGCAACAATTTGTCCTTCTAATGTACACACGCGCGAGGGAGGGTCGGGAGCGCAGTCCGCGAGGATGGGAAGGAAGCTCTCGAAGGAGGGAGAGAGAAAGGGAGAGGACGAGAACTCAAAGGGCTTTTCCATGGTAGCCGAACGCGTAATGGGATTAAATAGGAGGGATCCGTACGGGGCGAGGGTCGCGGAGGGAGGCAGGGCCAGCGAAACACGAGAGTATACACTCTGCTCGGTGCTTCGTCCCTCCGAGCTCCGCCGCTCGCGCGGTTCAAAGCATTTTGCGTATATAAATGTACAGAAACTGAGATACGACGAAGCTCTCGTCGCGGCGGGGCCTACCTTCTCAAAAGATTCATCTCGAGAAAAGCAATGCGGTGGGGCTTCGCGCTTGAAAAGCTATTTATTCCCGCCCGGGCAGCAGGCGCGAACGCGTACGGAGTAAAAAAAAAAAATAGGAGAAAAAATAAACCCGGTTACTTCGTATTATCTTCGCGGTGGAAATTCGCCGATGCGAAGAAAGCGGCGGAACGGGAGGGGCCGGGGCTCGATGGGGGGTTGGGTGGAATTCCGAAACTTTCGTAATTTCAGTCCTTCCTGCGGGTTTTAGCGTGGAAAAAGAGTCACGCGCGCGAGAGCGGGAGAGCTTCGAGCCGGGGAAAGCAGAGGGACGGGGGGGGGGGGGGGGGGGGGCCCGTTCACCTCCAGGAAACAAGATTCATTCGGATCCCCGCTGCGTTTGTGGGCTTGTAAAAAAGTTTATTAAAAAAGTGCAAGCTGCACACGAGGCTGAGGACGGGGGCGGTACGCGCTCCAGGAAAGTAAGAGTTTATCGCTCCCCTCTTTCCTCCGTCTTTCACTCGGCCTCGATCCCCCCACCCCCGCGGCTCTTTCCATTTTCAAATAATCACGGGGAAGATGTATAGGGGGGCCACAGGACGCGTAAAAGATTCTTATAAAAGCTTTTATTCTTCTCGCTGCGCTAATGTTCCGATCGCGAATAATTGCTCGGGATGGAACGCCGTTTTTATTTCACTCGAAAGAACAAACCGGCCCGAGAGCCATCGCGCCCCGAATGCGAGGAAAGATTGAGAGCTTTATTACGCGCTCTATTCCGAGAGACTTCGAAGCTCGGAAAAAAATGTTGCGCCGCGGTGCTCGCTCGTCTGTATTATTTCCCGGGCGCTGGTCAATTCGCCGGTGGTAAAGTCTCAACTCTCCGGGCCCGGAGCTCCGTCATCGCGCTCCGGATTATCGGAATGATCTGCTTCCTCGTGAGCCGCACGTTCGTTTGTCTGAACGTAATAAATGCGTGGCTATTCCCGTCGGAGGATTCGTACTTTTTTTCCACGCGATTCTCCAGCCCGAGATCCGAGCCCATCAGTCTGGATAAAATCTGAAAGATGGAAGATCGCACGTTAAAACAAACTCGAGTCGCTCGAGAGCTTAAGACTTTTCACCGGGGCGTGGAATTGTGACGGGGAGCAGGAGGGAAACTCTCAAAAATCTCGCGAAAGCCACTCGGAACTTTGGCGACGAAACAGAGCAGCAAAAGTGGAGGAAAGGAAAGTGAAGGAGCGTTAGAATTCAACGGGGGATAAATTTACTCTCGGCATTGTCCCTCGCCTTCGCGGCGCGCCTCGACGAGAGCCCCTCGCGAGGGGAGATAATACGCATCCCGGAGAAATGGTGCAAACTCTGATTCTCACCTCGTGGTGCTGCTCGACGCTCGTCCTCGAGGGTATGAAAATCCCCACGTCCCGCCTTATTTTCTCCTCGCCCCTCAGATCCATTCCGAGGAGAATGACGAGGGTGAACGAGCCCCTGCTTCCAAAGGCCAAAACATCTTCCAGAGCGTTGGGCAATTTTACAAATTCCTTTAAACACAGCCAGTAAGATCGTCAGTGAGACTGAGAAAGAGCGAGAGAGAGAGGGGGGGGGGGGGGGGGAGGAAAAAATCTACGAGCGAGTTGAATGCGTCGCGCAAGAGCGACCAACGATTCTCTCGACGCGCCAGCTTGATGCGAGCGCGACCGAAACTCGTGAAAAAAGGGACTCCGAGGGAGTCACGAAAATAGGAGCCGGTAAATTTGTTTCTTTCGATCGGTCACGATTCCTCGGTATATGAAATATTTCGTACCAGCATTCTCAACGCGTTTTCGAGTTAAATCGAAACCCGGAAACGAGCCAAAAATTATAAATTTCAATCCCCCGACGAATCACCCTCGCCGAAAAGCTTTGGACAAAAAGCATCGACAACGATGCCGAATTCGAGGGAAGAGGCTTTACACTTGAAAAGTAACTTCCAACATTGCTTCACTCTCCAAGTATTTTTTTAAAGCGAAACAATCGGGCGGAGAGGGAGATCGATCGCGGTCGAAATGGCTCGTATAACCGAGGGAAGAACGCGGCGGGGAACAGATGTGTAAGGTGTCGTTCGTGTGCAGGGTATATCGAAGGGGCGCGGGAGGATAAAACCGGGCCATATTCGCGCCGGACATGTATGATATATAGCCACTTGGTTCGATGGGATAATCAAATGCCAGGAGCATTTGCGGCCTCGTAAAATCTCGGCATTGCAGCGGCGCGTTCTCTCTCCGGGGAAGGACCGACACGAAAGTTCGCACGGCCGATCGGACCCGACGAGAAAGGGAGTAAGAAACTCCCTCGCACTCTCTCTTTAGGCTTTTTTTATCCCCGCAAAATGCCACAAGCATTTTCGGCCCACCGATGAATATTTATTGAAACGTTCTATTCGAAATTCTTCACAGAACACGAAAGCTCGAAACAACAGGCTCGAGTTTTTTTTGGATTTCCCGAATTTCGTGCCAGTTTGATAATGTGGAGATTATGCCTCGATCGACGCGCAGCTGTGGATGCCTCGAGGTCAAACTCCACACGAGCTTTTCTCGAGGCGCGAGCTTCCTTTGACACGACTTAAACGACAGGACAGGCGGGGGGGAAACAGGAAGTCGTCAGAGTCGATTCGTTTTGTGCAAGTTTGTCGATTGAGTTTGGATTAATATGAATAAAAAGGGTGCTTGCACCTCAACGAGAATGGGGAAGCCGGGAAGAGCGACCTCATCGACGACTTTGAGGTCTTTGAGCAGCAAATCCTCGGCCGTAAGATTCGAGACGTCAGTTTTTGCTGCTAGAATTTCCTCGTAGATTTGCTCCCTCGGTGGGACAGTTTCGACGGGTTCTTCGAGGCGGCGAATGATCTCGCGATCGAGGGGCCGTGCGCGCGCTGCCTGCGCCGATAAATTGTGAGTGTCCACCAGAATTGGGCCTGTCAGTAAAAAAATAAATCGATTAATTCCCGTGGCGAAATGGGCTTCCGCGAGAGAGGAGAGCCTCGCTATGTGTGCGCGTGTGTGTGTGTGTGTGTGCGTGTTTGAAATCGTGTAAAACGAGAGTAGAAACCTCGCAGAAGAGCGCGTATCCGAGCGTCCATCAATGTAGGATTCTTCGTTAATATTTCGTGAGCGACGAGGGTGGCGCAGCTACCGACCGGTTCGAGGGTGAGTTTGAGGCTGGGGGGCCACGAGCAGGTCGGGTCTCGCGGCCTGTGATCGATTATCTCGACGACGCTATTCGCCAATCGTTCGTCCTCGACTCCCAACGCGTGATGATCGACGAGCGTTAATTCTAATTTTTTTTCATTCGCCAGGCCTGCAAGGTCCAGTTGATTCCTAGTTGGAAAAAAAATTTTAACATTTACAATTATTGTTCTGACCGTTTTTTCTTGCTTCCGATCGATCGTGTATTCTTGATTATGAAAAATTCTGTTTTCAGGCCTCGAAGACCCGCATGGCAATACCGAACTGCCCGAATTTCACGAACGTTCGATTTTATGCGTGTTATTTACGATTGTATATGCACTCGTACCTGAACGTTATGGCGTCCGAATGAATTCCATTGGCTCGCAGAAACCACACGACTTCGGTTTTTATACGGTATTCCCTCTCGGATATGTTCATTATAGGGATAACAGCAATTTTTTTCTTATCGTCTTCCGCCAAGCTTTCGTATTGATAATATCCTAGTACGAGAGCACAAACGGCCGAGTCTAGATCGCAAGTGCTGTTCCCCGATACAACTCTGACTCGTTCGTATTTATTGAGATCATTCTGTCAACACAATAAACCACAATTTGTATTTTACAAAATCTTGTCGAGTCTTGTTTCGATGTTTTCGATTCATGTTGAATCGAGCGAAACTCCTTTTCGCTCTTTTTGCGTCGCCTCTCCCTTTTCATATTTAAACATCGACGGGCACACTGTGTACGCGTCAGTCGAAAAACAACTCTTTCGACCCTTCTCGTTCTCCTTCGCATAGATCGACGGTTCAATACATTTCAATTTCCAATATTCACTACGAGTTACCGAGAGTTCAATGTATATTGATATATATTCCACTGTTTAATCGTAGCACAGAGAAACTAGTAGTGCATATCGGCATATGGCTCAGGCGCAAACGCGCGGAAGCCCTGTTTTCGTTTACGAATCGCGACGGGACGAAACCTATGGTCCTTCTGTACCATGGAACCAGTATTGTGCAACATGTGTAGAAGACGAAAATATTTGTTGCTGTCTTTATACGAAAAATATTAAAAACCCAATATGAAAATAATAAATTCTCGAAATAGTAGATATATTTGGAAACAACGATCGGTTGACAGAGATGATCACGCCATTATTTTACTGTAGAACAGCTGATCAACGTGCATCGCATCTATTATATCCCAAGGAGGGAAAGAAAATCTCTCTGCTATTTGCTTACGTTTTCGATACAATTTTTTTGAAAAAGTTTATCCACTTACCAGTGCAGATTTCGAGGCAATCAGAAAGTTGTTCATGATTATAATTATTCGCCGAAAAGTCAGCCGGATGGTAGGATGACTTTGACAGTTTCTTGCCAGAATAATTAGTCCTTGTGACTATGTGTCCTCGGAGGTTATGTCAAAGGTTTATTATTGGTTTTGGCGCTGCAATACACAGTACTGTGGTGATTTCCTGGCTCTTCAATGTTGTGACAATTACGGTCCTACGTAGGTCAGTCGTGCAATATCGCTAAATTATAGTGAAGAGACTGCCATAATGAGCGGTGGAATAGCACCGAGTAAGTCGACGGTGTACGCCTCGAATTTGCCTTTTTCTCTGACAAACAATGATATTCATCAGATGTTTGAATCATATGGAAAAATTGTCAAGTAAGTGACATAACGGAACAGGTGGTCGTTATCAGAGGGTTTCTTCGATTCAAACAATTTTTTCTGTCTTAGAGTAACAGTTGTTAAAGACAAAATTACAAGACACAGCAAAGGCATAGCGTTTATTCTCTTTCTCAAACCAGAAGATGCCATCAATTGTGCCAGAGCTATAAACAACACTCAGGTATTTCAACATACGAATGGTCCGGCTCGCTTATTCTTTCATTTATCGGTCAGTAAAAAACTTGTTATTTTCATTAATTCAACGTACAGATTGGCGGTCGAACCATAAAAAGCTCAATAGCTATGGACAACGGAAGGAGCACCGAATTCATAAGACGCAGAGATTATCCGGACAAGTCTCAATGTTGGGAATGCGGAGAAGAGGGCCATTTGTCTTACAATTGTAGTCGCAATACGCTCGGTGTCAGAGTTCCTCCTCCCAAAAAAGTCAGATTAAGGAAGCGTAACAGAACATCCGAGGGTCAAGCTGATACGAGTTACTATGACAGCGACGACGATGACAGTGCTGCCAGAAAACCTAGAGAAACGAGTAGAAATACCCATCGTAAAGAGGAAGAAGAGGAAGAGGATAAAAACGAGCCGGACGTGGAAACCCTTGGCGAGGCCATTAGACTCACGGTCGGTATCCTGATTTAGGCTCTTTTCTCAATATGTTGGATCGGTTTAAGAGAAAACAAGTTGGAAATAATTCCCACTCTCGTTCCTTGACACATTGAAAAACATTAGTTTTATTTTTCTCCGCAGCAAGAAGAAATGGAGTCTGAGAGATACAGGTACGAAGTAGCGAGTGGTCGATACGTCGAACACTTGCAACAGGAATCATCGATCCCTCGTAAACGTTTCAAAAAGGTTAAATCGTACTTTAGCGATGAAGAAGAATTAACCGATTGAGGAATTTACATTGCCACGATTCGAGGTTGTTGACGCTGCATTAAGTTTTCAGAACTTCCGCATACATGGCAAACGATCGATCTGACAAACTTTCGTTATCCACTTGGAACCATCGACCACTTGAGGCGCTCGGTGATGGCTTATCCTCAAAGACGCTTTTAATACTGAATATTTGTTTAGATTGTTGAGAACGTCGCTCAATTAAGGCCTGACTCTCCGGGGATAACGTCAATTTTATAAGTGTCAGTGCCTCTTCTGTAAATATGTAACAAAAAAAATTCAATTAATGAAATTTGAAGTGAACGGTGAGAGGATCCTCCGTTATTGATTGACGCTAAGGAAGTAAACTAACGCTCATTCTCGTGAAGCTGTAGCCCCTCCAAAGTCGTAACGTGCTGCATGAACAAGTGAAAAGAGTCCTCGATGTCGGAAACCCTCATTATGAAATCGGGCTCTCGTTTCGCCAGATAACTCAGAAATTTGATGCCTTTTTTCAACGCGTTCATTTGCTTTTTTTTGAGATTCGTCCAAAAGAGCTCGTCACCACCACTCCGCTTCGTTTTACCATCTGCTCGATTCAAATTAATTTTCGAACATTGACAGAGCAATGTTATCGCATACGAGAGAATGCTCGAACAACAATTGCACGACGTGGACGATTCCGTTACCCACGATATACTTTCAGTGACGATCACAAGATTAACGCTCGAGAGAAAAGAGTCGCTCATGCAGATCGTCGTTGCATCATCGAGGCGAAACCGCTCGATCTGTGACATGAAGATCTCCAACGAGCAAGCATCTTGAATGGCCAGCAAAGATTTGACATCAATGACCCGAAAGTGGAGAATAAAAATATGAGAACACGCGTAGCCTTACCTGACGTGAAATGCAAAGCCCCGTTCCATATTTTTACATCTGAAAAAATAATAAATTTTGAGGGGTTCTTCATCGATGCAGAGCTTTTGCAAAAGAATGATTCCGTCAATATCGAGAGAAGGGATAGCGAGTCGATGCCAAGTATTAAAATTACACTTACTCGAACGAGAAGAACAAAGGCTCCGTCCGAATATTCTCGATTTACAAAATGTCTCCATCATTACCGTTAGGGAAGGGAAGCACCGGAGTAGAGGCCTCGAGAAAACCATTTCCTTGAATATTCTCGTAACGTACTCCAATCTTGAACGAAAAAAATTCATTCACAGTTACTCGACGTATTATGCTCTAAGTACGCGAGATGTTTTTATCCTGTCGCACAAACGCACCCTCTGGGACAGAAGCCGACTCTCCTCTGCACGCTGCACAACATCCTCGCAATCGCGCACAACAAACCGCTAAATTGGTGCGATCTTCTCTAAAATATATTTCCCATTTGATCGTTTGTATGCAATAGATATCACGTGGGCAGACGAAAAAATTCAATGAATACGTACGACCAAACCGAGAGCAGTAACGAAATCTAAAATCATCTCCAACATCTCGAAAGGTTCGTCTTTCTTGGCCCAGGAATTGTACCGGATCATCTGATCATTGTAGGTTGAAAAATCGCGATCTTTGTCGGTAATTAATCGACTCCTACCGGTTATGTATTCGCAGAGATAATTGGAGACTTTGGCAACGTAAGAGAGCACGGCCATGGCCCTTCTCGCTTCGATTCCTCGTTCTTTCTCATACCACACGTTTGAATCGCAGATCGATTTGTCGTATTCCACAGTATTATCGTAAAAATCAGATAAATACAAATCGTTCATGTCTCTGATATCGTCGTTTTTCATCGCAGCAAATATCGTTTCCAGTACGATTGTCGAATTGAGGAATAATTCTCGTGTCGCGGAAACAATCTGAAAATTTCAGATTTTTAGACTTCGACATTACCACGTTGCTTGTAACGGTCGAGCGAAGTTTCCTTCGTCGTTCCTTATACTTACTTTATTAACAATTGGTATACAATCCTCGGAGTTTATTTCTGTACTCGTTTTTTTCATCATCACGGCGATATCGGGTAGAAAAAATTCAACGTTCAAAGTCCTGCCGTTCACCGTACTCACGATGGGCTTCACCAAAACGGGATTTTCTGGTGTTAGGAAAATGATTAGTCGTAAAAATAGTTGGAATCTTGTTTCAGGTACGAGCATATCGTGTACGCTATTGCTTTTTCTCCTTACCAAATATCCGAAAAGTGTTCTCTTCCTGCAATATTGGCAAATTTTTTCGGCCTATTTTTTCAATTATTTGGATATCCACAACCGATTTTTCTGGCAAGGAGGGCTCGAATATTGATTGTGGTATGGAGTCGAGAGGATAATCTTAAAAGAAAAAACATCGGTAAAACAAATGCAATAAGACAAAGTATTTTTCAATTCGATGCTAGTTTGCACTCACGATGTAGCAACGTTTTGAGAATTCTGTCTGTGGCAGAAAAACCACTCGTTTGGACGCTAATCTCGCTGACCTTGACCGTCTTCACAGCAGCAACGGAACGATTCAGTTGACCGAATCGGCTTCGATTGGGTGATTCGGCGCTCATCACGGCTTTTTGTGGTTGAGTTAATTTCACAGCGCCTGATTCTAACAATTTGCATCGTTCCATCAAACTTCCCAGTTGTAGAGCCTGTAAAAACGTTTCCATTTGAATACTATGCGAGGCGGTGATGATGAAAGTACTCAAGTCCCATTAGAAATGGATAATGAATTTTCATAGCATTTGAACGTTATAACCTGAATAAATTGACCTGAAATTCATTTTGCGTCTTAAGATTTTCTTTCTCTTTGTGCAAAGCATCGAGTTCGGCTCGGTGACGACTAGCTTGTTCCTCAATAAAACGAGCCTTTTCGAGTTTTTCGTTTTCCGCTCGTAATTGAGTCTGTTGCAGCTGACTTCGTAAAAATACTGTTTCTCCCTCTTTGGTCATAAAGTCGTCCAACAGTTTTTTATTTTCCTGTTCCAACTTTTCCAGCCGTCTGATGTTCTTTTCATCTAATTTGAGTCAATAATTGTTCTTGTTACTGGCATGAAATATTGAACAACTAAATATATCATGTAAGCATTTGAAAAGATTGATTCTTACCAGGAACAAGCACTACATCGGGATTTGGACAAAAAGTAGAGTTGATGTTATGTCTCTGAAGTAAATTTGATTTAAAGTCATCGAAAGCCATCAAACTATCGTTCATTCCCAACTCCCTGAGGTTTTCGGAAGAAGATATTTTTTGAGAATGAAGACGCTCCTCATTCTCGATGGAACGACGATTATTCCTTGAATAGGATGCTGCTGGTTGCTGTCTGAGCTGGTTGAGTCTGGTATCGACGGGACGTCGCTCGTATGCTCTGGAGCTGCTGGAAGGCCCTGCACCTATTTCAGCCTCGCTACTGTCAACTGCCGAAGCTGCCTTTCTATTCACATTGAGATTTATTTTTGTCTCTATGCAATCAGCGTCAACGTCCTATAAATTGTTTGATTTGTATCCAATTAAATTCAATAATAAATTATTAATAGAGATTAAGATATTTTATGGCGGAACTAACTTGAGAACACGCTTGAGACGCAATAAAGTCCATTTCTTCGATAGCATTTTCGTCAAAATCGTCACCCCATAAATCATCGTTGGTATTTCGGCGCGAACCATCGCTAAATCTGTTCTTCCTATCTTTCGAGACATTTTCAGCAGCGCCGAGAGGACTGCCAATTTTGGCCCTCTTCGCCGGTGAAGAATCGCTGTCAAATGCTTTGCCGAATCTTTTGGACATGATGATGTTTATACATTCAACAGACAAAAAAAAATAGATACTACTTATTATCGAAGAATTCGATTTGCCATCACTTCTCCGTAAACATCGTATGACTTATCACTACACTGACTCTGAATGGAGCGCAATACGCCAATAATTATAGCATCAAAATTCTCAAAAACTTTTTTTCCTCTTCGTCATAATGTAAATATCTTGGATCTTCTATAGCAGCACAATCTCGCCTCCCAGCCGCCGCCGCGAGCGGTCGTCCCTCGTGGCGATGGAAACGCATGCGTACTACGAAAATTTTATTTCCCGGCGCGCCATGCAGCGGCGCGCAGTTTTCAGTTTGCGACGGTTGCGAATGTATCACACGCAATCACACACGTCATACACTATACGCAACACACACAATAATTCTCTGCTCGCGCTCTCGCGTGTCGCACCAAAAAAATTTTTCTCGGCTATACACGTATGTATAGATCTTTAATATATACGAATATACATAAGTGCTGAAGAAGATGAAATATTAAGCTACTATTGTACGCACAAGATACGAAGAACATAATCGCTTCACTCGGGAGATGGTCGTTAAAAAGAAAAAAACTTCTTGAAGATGAAAAATTTGCACAATGTTCGTCAACACCAGTTTGCAGAAAAAAGTCTTTTCTTAAAAACTGTCAAAAGTGATTTTTTATCATTATATATACTTTTATTATAAAACATCATCTGCATTTGTACGAGTCATATAAATATTTCTCCTCGTTCGTCACTTTTGTACAAAAAGAATAGCGGCGTCCGGTGGTCCAAGACAGTCCGAGAGAAAATAAAAAGAGCGAGCAACGAGAGTACATAGTAGCTGTCTATAACCTGTGAACAGCAAGCACACGCGACACGTTCGTACATACGGTTTTTTTTATTTCTCTTTTCTCCATGCTAGACATGTGCAGTGAATTGCTGTAGTGTTTCAATACCGTAATGTTCTCATCGCTTAACGGTGAAACATCGAAAATACGAGCATCGTTGTTCGTACTTGGCATCTGCGAAATTTGACTTTTAGGTTAGGTCTGCAACAAAATAGCCTTTCGATTCACTGTTTTTTTCACGATTCGCATGCGAGGCCTATCAAATCCTGTCAATTCCTAAGGGATCCATTGTTCCGTGAATCTAAATCTCCCAAAAAATATTGAAATTGAAATTTTGGCAAAATTGTGGATTATTAATTTCAGGAATAGTATCATGGCAACGGCAGAATCATTGGCCGAAGTGACCGATGTTGTACAGATATTGCGACAGTGGGAGGAAGATCATGTCGCTCCTACCTATGATCCCACACCAACTTTACAAAGACTGGCCGAAATAATAGAATCCGAGACCGAGAACTACCTCAAAATGGATCCGGATCCCTTTGACGAAAGGCATCCCTCCAGGACCGATCCGGAGTGCAACTTTGGACATATACTCAAAGTATTGTTTCGGAAAGATAACTTTATGACTAAGGTACTGAAGCTTTTGTTACCAGTCTTTTAAGCTATTGATCTCTACCTCTTGACATTGAAACGGCTATATTTCTGGAAAATATTTTCGAGGAACTACAAAACTAGTTCTTGTAAAAATCATTGTTCCCTTCTACAGCTCATAAACGATTACCTTCGAGATACGTTTTGGACGAGAGCCGGAATTAACGGAAGGGACGTTAGAAAATTGAACATAGCAGCCTGCCGTTTGATGCTGGACATCCTGCCGGGGCTGGATACTTCGGCTGTGTTTCAACCGGATATGGACGGCCTCATTCACAGATTGTTTTCGTGGGCAGAAAAAAGCGTCGAACCCTTGCAGAGTTATGCAACAGGTCTTTTGGCCGCAGCGATGGAGGTGCAAGACATCGCAACGGGATTTCGAGAACAAAATGGAAAAATGGTACCTCTGATGCTTCAGAGGTTGCATAAACTGCAAGGCAAGGCTCAAGAGGACAGACAATCTACCGGCGGCGCGAGTATACGGCCCTTCGCTCATTTCGGCCAGAATCGCAACAGCCTTGGAGGTGGTGATGGCAGCGAGACAGAACGAGACAAAGGAGGAGGAGGAGGAGGAGGAGGAGGAGGCGTTCTTTCAGGCAAGCGGAAAGCCAGAGAGAAAAAGCGAGAAAACGGTGTGAGTAGAAGCCCTGCACGAACAACATCTTTTTGCTCGGATGACGAGGGTCTTCTGAGTCCGGACGAGACGCCTCCGATAAAAAAAGTAAAAAGCGACGTCGAACCTCCGGAAGCAATGTCGATAATAGCAACGACGCCCGTAAAGAATCTCGACAATTGTTATCCCGAGATGATGTCTCCACCTACGGCGATACCAAAAACACCGGTCAACTCGTCGACAAACTCTCAGTCAACGACCCCCAACAGCCGAGCAACACCACCACCGAGAGCCCTCGTCACACCGATAAAATTGAACCTAACGATGAGAGGATCGCAGAGCGGGGTCCCCGGAAGCGGCGGTGTAACGACCGGAGGAACGATGGGCAGTGGTATCACATCGTGTTCGAGCCTCCTCGAGGGTAATTCGAATTCCTCGTGGGCTGAGCTCGAAACATACGTAATCGGTAATGTCCAAATTCACCCGCCGACACCGGCAACCAGACAAATACTCATTCTTCGTTATCTCACGCCAATGGGGGAATATCAAGAATTTCTTGGGCACGTTTTCGAACAAAACGCCCTCGAGCTCATACTCAAATATACGAACGTTCGAGAAACCAAGGACAGTCGCTTGGCTTTCGAGGCTCTCAAGTATCTCGCATCGTTGTTGTGCCACAAAAAATTTTCCATCGAGTTTCTCAACGTAGGAGGATTGCAAAAATTACTCGATGTGCCAAGACCAAGCGTAGCAGCGACCGGAGTCTCCATATGCCTTTATTATTTAGCTTACTGCGAAGACGCGATGGAACGCGTTTGCCTCTTGCCAAAACACATTATAAGCGATCTCGTGAAGTACGCCCTTTGGCTTTTGGAGCGGAGTCACGATTCGGGAAGATGTCACGCCACCATGTTTTTCGGTTTTTCGTTTCCTTTCAAGGTCATACTCGAGGAATTCGACTCGCAGGATGGACTGAGAAAGCTTTTCAACGTCATATCGACTCTGCCGATATTGAATATCGAGGAGGAGCCGGCGTTGAACGACGACGAGGAATGCGCGTCCCGACAAATCGTGAGACACGTCGCGGTTGCCCTCAAACGTTACATGGAGGCGCATCTATATTTGAAAGCGGAGCAACTTCAGAGGATGGAAATGGCGAGGACGGAGCGCGATACGTGGCAGCCCTCCCTGCCACCTTACAAAGCGTGCAAGCTGAGCAGCGACGAGGTCCAACAAAAGGTCGAAACGCTGCAAGAGCTGATGTCGGTCAGAGCAACGTGGCCACCGGTCGACGAGCTCTATCGACTCGGCGGGATCACTCTCTTGTTGCAGATCATTGCTTTTGCCCGGGAGTGGAACTACAGCGGTCGGGTTCACACGACCTCGATCGCCGAAACGGTTAGATCCTGTTTGGACGTAATAGCCGTTTGTTCGGTAGTTCCTAAAGTGATGCTGCTCCTGTGCGATCGCGTCGATATGCCGGACATGTCGATGACGATGGCGATAAATCTGCTTCTCGCTTCGGCCGAGTGCGAAATAATAGCCGACGCGGACGTCCAGAGAGCGGCTCTCCGAGCTCTCGTCAACTGCGTATGCGCCCCGATCAATCGGGTCGGCGGTAACGTCGCGAGGTTCTCCGTAACCGGATCCGCCAAGAAAAAGACAAACATCCACAACAGCGAGGAGCTCATACAGAGAGTTTGGGAAGGCGTTCGCTCCAACAACGGTATAATGGTACTTTTACAGCTGATGATGGTGAAGACGCCGATCACGGACGCGGACAGTATACGAGCTCTGGCCTGTCGCGCCCTCGCCGGTCTCGCGCGAAGTGAAAAAGTCCGACAGATCATCAGCAAATTACCAATGTTCACCGACGGTCAGATACAGTCGCTGATGAAGGATCCGATATTGCAGGAGAAGCGCCAGGAGCACGTTACCTTTCAAAAATACGCCCTCGAGCTGATGGAGCGAGTTTCCGGAAAGGCAAAACCCACCGGAGCCGAGTACGAGATATCGCTCGTGAGCTTACACCGGGCGAACGTTGTCGCCCAAACGAGAATACAGTACAACGAGCAGCAGCTCAATCAGTTGATTTATCAGCATCTCGTGTCCAAGGGGATGAACGAAACGGCGACGAGTCTTCAGAAAGAAGCGAATTTGGACTCGCACGCGATCATGAAACCCGTAACGTCCTATCAGCCGTTCACCTACAGAAGCCCGGCGACTCCCTCGCGACTCGTATTTTCACCTGGTGCACCGGTCAATTTGTACAACACCGGTAGATGCGGCTCGCGCGAGAGCTCCGTCAGGAGCAGCGTCGTCGGCGGCAGCGGCGGCGGCGGCGGTGTCGGCAGCAACGGCGGTGGCAGCGGGAGCGTCGGTTCTTGCACACCCACTTCGAGTACACCGAGATTCGTGAGCCACACGGTCGGCTGTACGAACAGTCCCACCGCTCAGTCCTCCGTGAGGATGAAACTCGTCGACAGCATGAGTTCGAGTCCGGGCGTCAGCACCCACGGCCAGCAACAGCCGATCAAGCTTCAAATCAATCAAAAGAAACACAGTCAAGGAGAAAGAGGGAACTCGGGGGCGACCGGTAGCAGCCTCAACGGTTCCAGCGGTGTCTCCTCCTCCCAAACTATCTCCGGAAGCAGCATCTCGGGCATTTTGTCCAGTTCCTCCGGCATCAGTTGTACATCATCGAGTTGCAGGTCCCTCCAAAAACAAATATCCCGAGATCCAGGAGGGAGCGTCGGCGGTGGGGGCGGCGGCGGAGGTCCCGGCGCGGGAGGCGGTCCCGGTTCCGGCGTAGCGAGCAGCAACGTTTCCTCGATAACCCTCGACTCGATAATCACCGAGTATCTGACGAACCAACACGCCCTTTGCAAAAATCCAATGGTCACGTGTCCCCAGTTCAATCTACTCGAGCCGCACAAGTGTCCGGATCCTCGTCCGAAAAACGCCTCGGCGACCAACGTAACCGTCCGCGTTACCAGAAGACCCTTGGGCATGGACAGTCAGAGACTCGACCGTAGGCACATTTACAGTAGATTCTGTCCCGTCAAATCGTTTCGAACGACCGACGTCGAGGGCACCTTCACCTGTTGCACCTTCTCCCCGTGCCAGCAATACCTCATCCTCGGGACTTACGCCGGTGACATTAAAATGTTCAATGCCCACACCGGCACCGAGGAAGCAACTTACCACTGTCACGAGTCCTATCTCTACCACATGGAGTGCAACAAACGTGGCAATCTTTTGTTAACCTCGACCGCCTGGATAAGCCCGATGTCAGCACTGTGGAGCATCGGAACCTTCTTCGACATGAAATTGCCCTTCGAGTACGAGGATTACGTCGAATTCGGAAAATTGCAGGACAGAATAATCGGGACCCAGGGCGAGAGCGCGACGATATACGACATCGCCACGGGTAAACTCCTGATGACCCTGACCCCATCGATATCCAACGAGTACACGAAAAACCGGGCGACCTTCAGTATGAACGACGAACTCGTTCTCAGCGACGGCATCCTCTGGGACGTTAATTCCGGCAAGGAGATTCACAAGTTTGACAAACTCAATCAAACGCTCAACGGCGTATTTCATCCAAACGGCACCGAGGTCGTGTCCAACACCGAAGTCTGGGACCTTAGAACTTTTCATCTACTGAAAACCGTTCCTACCCTCGATCAGATGGACGTTATTTTCTCACCGGTCAATCACATTATATACGCGGTTTCCCTCGATCAGGAGGGCAAAGATGAGTCCCATTACGTCACGTCTTTCAAGACCCTCGACGCCCTGGACTACAGCAGCATCGGTAAGAGCGTGACCGGGAACCACCAATCACGTATCCGGCGTTTTCATTCAGTTTTTTTATCACTGTATCATTGGTTCCTAATCGGATGCTCTCGTTTCAGCTACGTACGACGTCAAAAGAGGAATATACGGTCTGGCGTGCAACAAGTTTGACACTCAAATAGCCATTGTCGAGAATCAGGGCGAATTCGACAGCGGTCAAGAGTCGTGTGTCAGGCTGTACGACGTTGGCAGAAGGCGGGACGACGAAGACGAGGCCGAAGAGGACGAGGATGAGGAAGATCTCGACGCGAGCGACGACGACGGCTCCAACTCTGCGTCCGACGATAATAATGCCGATGGTAAACTTCAGAAAATAATTACCCATTATTAGAGCGCTCACTTTTAGTTTACAAGAAAGCTTGCCACCGGCCACGAGCCTTGAAAGATTCTTTACAATTAAACTTTGAATTTTAAACAGATGCGGATAACGCGGAAGCCGCTGGCGGAGAGAACGGCGCCGACGAGGCTGGAAACGAGGGAGAGGATAACGATGATGAGGACGATGACGAGGAGGATGAGGAGGATGACGACGACGACGACGACGAGGACAGCGGGGACGGTGACGATTCCGCCAACGACAGCGTCGATTACGATCCAAACTCCCCCGACGATTTTTCACTCTCGGACATCGACGACTTTGAGATCATGTTCTCCTGAATGCCTCCGTCGTTTCTTCCATCGCTGGACGTTTCTGCTACTTGATCTTTTTCGTCTCTCTCAAAAGAGCGACGATTCCGCGATCGTTGGCTCGATCAGCAATCCCACGCGTCTCTCCGCGTATCCAACGAAATTCTATTCGCCCTCGTTAATCCTATAATGGTCGTCTCGATCTTATCTTTTCTCTCCCGCTACGGCGAAATGTTTCTCAAATCCATGAACGAAGATCATACAAGAAAGTGGAAGTTGAGAACATTTTTTTAGAATCCTATGAATCGTAATTTTAAAAACAATATAACAATAAATTTCATCAACTCTCTTCCCCCCTCACATTCGAGTTGCTTGGAAATTACACATTTTTCCGGAAAAAAAAAAAAAAAAAACCACCAATCGAGTAACCGAAGTCTCTCTGAGTTACGCGGATCAGAAACTACGAGGAGGCTTTTTAAATGATTTTCGAACAAATTTTTTTTGCTACGTCGACCAAAAAGGAGGAAGATATCGAAACGAATAAAAACGAAGCGAGTAATAATGTACGAATGAAACATTACAAGAAGAATTTTACTGTGAATTATTAAGTGATTAGTGAATGTGAATGGACGAATATTTACAGTTAATGGTAATCAAAGCTAACATTATTAGCGATTAAATACAAATGTACATGAAATAAAATGAAAACTGTAAAAAAAATATATATATATATGTATATAAACATGAATACCGGTAGTCTTGCAAAGACTGGAGGAAATTTTGTACGATTAAATTACTACTAAGGGACAGCGGAATAATAGCTGAAATCAATGTTATTAAATGATATATAACTTTGTAGTAAATTTGAGAAATTTTTACAAACAGCATAATCGCCATGAGTAAATTATTCGTACCGAATTTTCTCTGTTGTCACAACAAGCAACGATGTTGAAATTTACTTCTATACATTCGCTGCCAAATAAAAGCAGCGATTTAATGGGAAAAGAATCGACGATCGATAAAAGAGGAGTGGCATGAACCGACGGAGAGATATTGCAATTAGCCAAAAATGCTGATCCGGGGGGGGAGAAACGTCAAACGGTTGTTCGAGGTTGCTCGAGGGAGAAGTATAGGGAACGAAGGGAATTGCCTGCGAAATGTGAGAACGAGGAGGATGACGGAACGATGAAGGAAAAAAAAAGAGCGTCGTCGGTCGTCACGTGGCGTACGAAGCAGCTGCTGGTGTTGCCTGTATTCACTCGCGCGGCCAATCCTTCCGTGGTGGTGCGGAGAGTCGCAAATTCAGCCACCAGGAGGCAGGCTGACACGGTCACTCTCGGTGCTCGCCGCCGCCGCCGCCGCCGGAGCTCGCTTGCAACGGCAAGGGTGAAACAAGTGTCCGCTGTATACAGTATGGCGGTGGCAGCCGGTTTACGTGCGTTGTTCGTTGTTATACTTGGATAAACGACGTTGTATACAAATATGTTGCTCTCGGTTATCCGAGGATGACGGTGTCTGAAATAATCACATCATCAAAACTTGTCGCGAACAAAGTGAAGAAACGTACAAACAATCGTAACCATAGATCGATGTGTTTTGTTTCCCGTGTACGTGATTGTGAATTCGTTGGAGAGCAAGGCCTCGTCCGGGAGTTTTGCGTCCCGAGGTAAACGCCGGATAAAATTTCATTTTGAATTTTCAAATAGTATCTGCGGTGATGGTGCGCCTCGGTTGCAAACGTTGAATAAGATCGCGTGGAGATACGCGTTTACGAAAATGTGACAAAACCGAGTGAAATTAAATGGGAAAAAAATGTTTCTATCATCCGTTGGCCGGCAGAGGAGGCCGTGACAAAGTCCGTAGTGCGACGGGAGAGAGAGAGAGAGAAGGAGCGTGAACGAGCGAGCGAGCGAGTGAGAAAAAAAAGAAAAACTCGGTGAGAGTCAACCTCGAGGTTGGCGAGACGAGGGACAGGCGAGGCTAATAGGAGGTGGGCTTTTTCCGTCCATCTCTCTTCCTAACGATACATCACCTATCTTTCTTCCCCGCTGAAACTCTCGGGCTCGGTCGTGGTGCGGAGTCGTACTGCCACGAGGAAGAGGAGGTCAGTCGGTACGAGCGCCGCACCGTGTGCGGATCTCATCCGTTTTCTATCTCCCTCCTTTCTCTCTCTCTCTCTCTCGCGCTCTCCTTCGTATTCGAGGTCTCGCCCCGTCCGTTGCTCGCGGTGCGAAAAATAATTGAGATCGCGAAAATACTGCATCCTCGCAGCCCATCCCATCCTCGCTTGGATAAAAAAAAAAAAAAAAAAAAAAAAAACATACGATTCCCGGGAGAGAGGGAGTACGCGAATTGAGCGCTTCGCAAGCGAGACAATAGATAAAAACATTGATATAGTACGAGTGGAACAACGGCGACGAGGATGGAGCCTTCCAAGGAACGCTACAACGAGCTGTGCAGGCTCTGCGCCTCTTACGACGCCGTCAAAATGGATATATTCGGTAATGAGGGAAAAAATCGTCAGCTCGTCGACAAAATACAAACTTGCCTGCCCTTCAAAGTAAGTATACCGTTTATCATTACCGCTCTCTTCGTCTGCGCTGTCGTTAATATTATTGTTGCTCTTGTAATTTTTTATCATCATTATCATTATTACCTTATATCATAATTTTTTGTCATTATCGTTACGAAATACCTGAATGAATTTTCAATCGATTGTTAGAAACAATAAAAATACAAGTTATCGAAATTGTTTTGATCAGATTATTTTGATTCTCGCTGTTGTGATTCGTAGGTTTCTACAATTTGGTACATCGTACGTAACATATCATCATCATACGTTGATTCGTCGTGGTTGTCGTCGTCGTCGTCGTCATCGTCGTCGTCCTCGGTCGCCTTCTCCGTCGTCGTGGTGTCGTTATCGTAATCGTGACTCCCCCGGTCACCCCGAGCCCCGAGTCCCGTCACTCGTGTCTCGCTTCGGTGCTTCTCTCTCTCTCTCTCTCTCTCTCCGTTTTTTTTGCTCTTCCTCGGTTGTCGCCGCTCTCGTCGACGACGACCACGCCACCGCCTCCTCTGGCTTCGCCGACGTTGTCCAAGAGAGCGCGCGTACAGCCGACGACGGCGAGCGCGTCACGGATTTGTCCCCGCCTCCCCCCTCCCCCTTTTCGCTCGTTCTCGCTCTCTCTTTCCACCGTCCTCATTCCTCTCGTATCTCGTGGCCCGCGCACACTCGTCCTTCTCGTTCGTAGTAACGACGACGAGAAGAGAATACGCTTCGTCGTTTCTCGTGCGATGCGTCGTCGTCGTCGTCGTCGTCGTCGTCGGTCCAACAGCACCGTTTCTCGACGCAGGGACGAGAGAAATACGCGCACGAGAGGCGGCGAGTAGCCGGAGGGAAGGGGTAGAGATAATCACATCCTCGACGGCGCCCGGGAGCGGAGAACGAGGATCGCGGAAACCCTAATCGGTGTGGAAAGCATTCGGGCGACGAGTTCTTTTTATTTTTCACACCGAGACGCCTCGTGTCACGAGATTCACTCTCCCTCTCTCCTCCCTTTCGACGTTCCTCTCTCGATTCAAGGTCGCTGGGTACGTGCTCTTGGACGCAGAGATTCAAATGTGGCTCGCTCTCCACGTAGTGCAATTCTACCGACGAGCCTGCCGCCTCTCCTCTCGCCCACTCCGCCTCTCCGATTTCGAGGAAAATCTCCAACGGAACATGCCGTTTATCACACCTGCATCGAGATCGCCCTCCCATCGGTATCGCGGCCACGTAACATCGAGGGGAAAAACTCGATTTTCGTTATCCCCTTAAATTCGTAGTTGTCGATCTTTCCCAACGAATTTTATCTTGCATGAAAAAAGTCTTGATTGAAAATGTTTGATAAGTTTTGTTTGTTCTTTTTTTTCCAAGTTGAACATCGCACGGCTTATTTGGCATAAGATTCGGTGATCGTCGCTCGTCGCCGAACCCGGCACGAGTTATACCTAACCAGGCGCGCCTCACCGCGGGAGTCCCTCCCCCTCCAGTCGAACCTCCATTATACGGAAAACTCGGTATTCGCACGACCACGATGTTTCTCGGAGGCCTCGTCGTCGTCGTCGTCGACGACGTCGCTGCTCTTCCCGCTCTTCCCTTCGTCACCATTCCTATCGCCTCGACGTACCATTAATGCTCTACGATATGCACACGTATATATTTATACGTGTGTACAGAGAGTCTCATTCGTATATGTATGCTTGTAAATATAGGATTATATATAGGGTGTTCAGGTTGCCTCCGTCGAGCTCTTTTTCTCTCGACGAGTGACCCTCGATCCCGAGGCATCGTATACCTGAAGAAACAATGAGCACCGACCCCTCAACGCCGAAAACGTCGAAGGACGCTTCGAGGAACGAGAGAGGCCCGCTTTTTTGCCTCGAACCTTTCGAAACTCTACGCTCGATGCCAGCCACCCAGATCGCTCGTCTCTTTCTCTCCTTCGCTCTCACTCTCTTTCCCAATGTTGCGTATTCGCAATGACGCGCGTCCCGATACTTTGACGCTCGAAGCGTCATTTTTTTATTTTATTTTATTTTTTTTTTTTTTTTTTTATCAACCTCCAACGAAACACGACATCGAATATTTTCTTTAAATAACGTTTATTTTCTTGTTACAGATCGCTGAAGATGATCGGCTACCCAAGTGTCTCTGCTATCGGTGCATGTACAATTTGGAAAATTTTTACGACTTCAGAACGGCCTGCGTGAACGCCGTTGCTCTTTTGGAAAGGTGTCTGCCACCCGGAAACAACGCTGTACGTGAATATCGGGAAATTCTTTAAGAAAGTGTTATTGTTTTAGTTAACACGTGGAAAATAACGATGATTCTTCTTACAGACTGGTCAACAAATCGAAAATGGGGTCGAGAGCTATTCGGAATTACGCTCGGAACTCCTCAAGGAGAAGGAAAAAATGCCTATACTCATTCCCGAAGCCCCCATAGTTAATCCGAACGCGGCCCTTGGAACGCCGCCGAGACTGAATTCGGACGGCGAGGGCGAACCCGAGATCGAGGAAATTCATAACGGCAGCGGGACCGAAGACGGTATTTGTTTTTTCATTCACAAAACCGTTGCTTCATCGTTATCGGAGTTAAACGGCACGTTGCTCGCGATTTTTGCAGGTGTCGCGAAAGAATCAGTATTCGCAACAAATGCGAGCTTCGAGGATGCGGACGATCGTAAATCGGACGAATACGAGATGGACATGGAGACGAATCCAAGCGATTTCTTGGAAATGACGCCCATGGTAACCGAGGAAATGGATGAAACTAGCAGTAAAAAGTCACAATCGTCTAAAACGAGAAACATGCTCGAAACGTTTCAACACACGTCCGAGCAACACGAAGTATACGTTTGCTCGTTGTGTAACAAAGCTTTTAGTTCAAAGGGTCATTTATCCCTGCACGCGAGAATTCACGTTGGCGCGGGTGACGTTATCGGTGCCAAAGTCGTTACGGACGATCACACCTCCTACAAGAGACCTTATCAATGTGATCTTTGCAACAAATCCTATTCAACGGCGAAACATCGATGGGGACACGTATCAACTACTCATCGGTCAGTTCCCGCTTCGTTCGTTAGCTTCAAAGCTCATTTTTTGACCCTATCGAGATTGTCGAAAGTTTTACCGTCTCGAATTCCTTCGATTTTGTCTCGCTTCAAAAATAATCGTGCTCGTTGATTTTCGTTTTTCCAGGGGTCATCCGGCTGTCACGTGTGCCTATTGTTCGCGAATATATTCCACTCGTACGAATCTCGAAGAGCACATCAAATCTCGACACACCGGTCTGCCTCCGCCTCCGGAATTACCAGTCGCCTACGTACAGCCGGACAATCGATACAGATGTAAAACTTGTCCAAAGATGTACACGAACGTGACGGATTTAAACAAGCATACGAGGGTATGCGCGGCCGACGTTGCTATGAAGGAAAAACAGCAGCATCGGCCGATCAAAAAAGTACCTCAAAAAAATAAATCTCGCGTAGATACGTCCGATATTTCCAGTAGCAGCGGCACTACCGACACCGAGGACGAGAGCAACAACGATTACAGAAACGCCGAAGCGAAACTTTCAAAAAACCCTCAATTAACAATACTGAAACAGGCCCTCACTAAGGGCAGCGATAATCTTAAAAGAAATTACGAGGACAGAAGGAATCAGGCGAGCAGCGGTAGCAACAACAGCAAGCCTCCTGCTCCCAAAGTTCCACGGATAGGTAAGTCGTCACCCAAAAAAAAAAAAAAAAGAGAGACGTTTCGAAATGCTAAAGTCCATTGAGAAGAAAGTTTGAAAACAACTTGAACGAATACTCGCTTATGACTAGATTTTTTGCTTTCTTCTGATTGTGGATTAACTTTGATCCGCAGAAAACAGCGAGGGTGCAGCTCGAAAGAGATGGTACTGCGAGATGTGTCCACAAAATTTCACCTCCGTTGAAAAATTGAAACAACACGAAATGATTCACGACGCGGAAAGACCTTACGTGTGTATATTGTGCGAGAAGGATTTCGTAGTAAAGACATCGTTGAGTAGACACATCGTTTCGAGACACGGAGTCGACCCAACCCCGATTCTCGAGAGCGACAAGTGTACGAAGAAAGGGGCATTGGCACAATCATGGAGAAAAAAAATGATTAAAACGGAGGAGGTAAATGTACAATGCAAGAGAGAAGCACCCAGCGACTCGTCGGAGGATGCCGACAGTTTTGCCCACGGGAATGTGGTCGAAATCGAGACCGTATTCGTCTGTGAGATATGCACACGTGATTTCAACGATCGCGCTTCTCTGTGGCTTCACATTCGTGCGACCCACAAAGAATTCGCTGCGTTTGCTTGCGGAGTTTGTCTCAAGATATGCTCCGACAATGCTCAGCTCTTGAATCACGTAAACATGTATCACGGTGGCTCGAAACTCTTGGTCTCCGAGCAGAGGAGATACAGTTGTACGATTTGCGGTAGACAGCATGACTCGAGAAAAAAATTAATCACCCACGTATCCATACACAACGTCGATCCCGGCTATGATCCAGCCAGTTTCGTTCAACTCAATGCAAACTATTACAACGAAAGTTTCAACAGCAACGAGCCCAACGATCACTTGATGGATTTCGATCCGGAGGACGGCGACAAAGTTGACTGTTATATTTGTTACAAATCTTTTCCAAACGAGGATCACCTCATTCGTCATCAACGAAACGCTCACAAGGTTTGTACACTCTTGAATGTGCTAAAATTAATGAAAACAAACAAAAATTTTAGTTTTACACTTTCTACGGAATAATTGGAAATTGTATAAATGAAAAATATCAATATTTTGCGCGCAGTCCGAAGGTCTTGCGCCCAGCAACCAAGTAGCGATACCGAGCAATAATGGGCCCACTTCCGTTTCCGTACCTGGACTCAATGGGACCAAAGCCCAGTATCATTTGTTCTTCGTTTGCGAGCTGTGCGGTAGTTCACATCCGAGCAAGTGGGAACGTTGGCTCCACGTAAGCGGAAATCACAGCGATGATCCCTCCATGAGAGTAAGTATCGAGCGATTCGAGTCTTATTATTAAACCCAAACCATTGCGTCATTTTATCATTTTTTTTTCGCTATAGCCTCTTTCTCATTGCTAGAAACGTATGACGCTAATTACATTGAACGAACGGCACTAGCATTGATTATAAATGTAACGCAATCTCCTTCGAGGATTTTAAAATTTTTTGTAATCCGTTATTAATCTTGATTGGTTTGGGTGGGAATTGACAGTGCGAACGAGAGGATTGTGGCAAGATATTTGCGACGAAGGCGCTCCGAAATGAACATGCGCAGCACCATCTTATCCAGGGCGCATCACCGAACACCTGCGAGGTTTGTGGCAAACTGTGGGGCAGTCGAGTCGATTACTGGAAGCACGTGATGGGAGTTCACTCGGACACGGTACCGTTGATTTGTGGAGTTTGCCTCAAGGTGTTTCCGGATGTCGCGAAACTCAGTAACCACGTTAAAACGAGTCACTGGCCACTGACGAACGGTGATTTCAGTTGCGACATTTGTGGCAGACCCTATTCTAACAGATCAAAAATGTCAAGACACAGAAAGATTCACGGCGTCGTGGAGGTTGATCCGACGTTAGGAAACAGCGGCGATACGGCCGGCAGGATTGCCGCGGCCGGGGACATTCGCAACGAGACGCGCGCCTACTACGGCGAGAAGAGTCCGAAGGAAGTTCAATTAACTTGCGAGTTGTGCACCGATATGAGCTTCGAAAATTGGCGATCTCTGTGCAATCATCGACGAATGATTCACGGCCTTTTCCCGTGCGATCTTTGCAACAAGTGTTACGGCAGAACGTCCCATCTGTGGAAGCACGTTAACCGAGTTCACAAGGGCCACGAGGACGTGACGTGCCGATACTGCATGAAAACGAGCGCCTCCAAGGATCATCTCAGGGCGCACATTGCCAAAATTCATCGGTACGAACCGGAGAACAAACTGGAAATGATGATGGTAGTGGGAGATGCGGCGACTGCGGTGGCAACGGCGATGGGAGAGGAGCAGGAGGAAGAGGACGAGGAAAATGGGGAAGACGAGCAAGAAGCGCGGAAAAGAAGAAGAAGAAGAAGGAAGGACGGCGATGCGTCGAGCCTCGGAGCGATCGGCGAGGATGACGAGATCGGTGATGGTGGCGGCGGCATCGGTGTCCATCACTGCGACAAATGCCAAAAGAGTTTCCACAAGCGTTACTTGTTGCGACGTCACATGAAAGGTTGCCAAAATTACCGTAAAGATCCGGGCGCTTTGCTGACCCGCTGTCGCGCCTGCGAGAGAATATTCAAAGATCGCGCGAGCCTCCAAAAACACATTGAGAATCATCACAGCGAGTACACGTGTCACTTGTGCAACGAAACGGTCACCTCGAAGCTCGGCATAATGACTCACAATCGCGTAAATCATCTTCATCATCCGGATCTCACCTGCGAGAATGGTAACTGCAGAAAATTATTCCGTACGAAGGAGGATCTCGAGTCTCATCGCAAGGATCACAAGTATCACAACGCGCCAAACGTTTGCGATTTCTGTGGGGACACCGTCGAGAACAAGCTCAAACTGAAGATGCACGTTTTGTCGCTCCACCGCAACGAGATCGGCGTCTCGTGCGGCGTGTGCCTCATACCCATGAAAGACCCGAAAGATCTCAAAAAACACGTCGAGGACGAGCACGAGGGTGTCCTGCACAAACCGAATACGTGCCAAGTTTGTGGCAAACGCTACGCCTCCAAGTGGAAAGCCTTCGATCACACGAAAAAATGTCACGGCAAAGTATTTCGTACTTGCAAACAGTGCCTCGCGGTATTCACCACCGACGCGGATATTTGTCACCATTACGAGGACGTGCACAGAGTACACAAGGATCAGTTGGCCGGTTTCGAAAAACGTCTGCTCGATTCTCGAACCGATGATTGCGACGCGATCGTCAAGGACGAGCCCGAGGATTACGAGTACGAGGTGCATCGCGACGGCGAGGGCGCTGGCGGCGTTGGCCTCTGCGACGACAACGACCCGTACGATTACAAACGCCGGAAAAGCAGCGCCGGCGGTGGCCCCGGTAAAAATCATCGCGACACCCACGACTGTGAAATCTGCCCCGAGATATTCCTCAATCAGGAAACTCTCTCGGACCATTACAGAAACGTCCATAACACCGATCCTGAGAGAATGTTCAAAAGGATCAAACTCGAGAGGGGCGAAGGTGGAAGATTCACGAGCACCGCCGCTCAGGGCTCCTCCTCTAAAAAAATGATGATGCGAGAACGCGAGAATTTCGAGTGCCAAAATTGCTCCAGACAGTTTTGTACGAAAAGCCTATTTTGGAATCACACAAACGTTTGCACGAGGCGTAACTCGGCCAACAGAGAAGACCCGAGATCATCCGCCTCGTTCGGCGGTCAAACCTCCATCCTCGAAGCTCATCTCAAAAACAACAATCGAATAAAGCGAGAACCCTCCGATATTCCGGGGCTCGACGATACCAATTTGAATATTCCTGACTTCAACCTCTTCGAGGATATAAATATGCAGCTATCTGAGCAAAAGCCTATTCCGAATTTGATGCCGTTGTCGGAGCTGAGGCGCGTGGGCGTCGGGGGCAGCAGCACCGCCGGCGGCGTACTCCTCTTACCCTCCGCGAATGAAAAATCTCTGAGAAAAGACTCGAGAAAAGATTCGAGAAAGGTGTACGACGAATCTACGAATACCGTTTGCGTCTGCGAGGTGTGCGGCAAACAGTGGCCGGCGAAAAAGCATCTCTGGCAGCATTTGATACGTTTCCATCGGGCCGAGGCGGCCGTAACGTGTGGCGTTTGTCTCAAGCTCTGCTCCAATTACGAACAACTTGGACAGCATCTGAGGATGACCCACGAGTCCGCACTGTCCCGGGAGGGCAACAATTTCACTTGCAAAACTTGTGGTCGTTATCACAACGCGAGAAGCAAACTGTTGCTGCACATGAGCATACACATTAACAACGACAACGGCGGTGCGACCTGCTGGTGGTGTCCAAAGTGCGAAAAGAGCTTCGAGAACGAGGAAAAACTTCACGAGCACGCTCCTACGTGCGACAAACGCCGTACTGCCATTTTCGAGGAACACAGCGTCGACATCGACTACGAACGAGACATCAAGATCGAGGACGACAAGGGAAGTCTGATCGGCGACGGCGCCTCGCTCTCGGGCGAGGACGAGGAGGAAGTCGATTTCTCGGATCAGCGGGTACGAAGGAATTCCGAAAACAGCGAAAACTCGGAAAGCAGCGGCGGAGATGCTCGCACTCGTAGCGACAGCGACAGCACCGAGGAGGACGAGGACGAGGACGAGGACGAGGACGAGGACGAAGAGGAAGAGGACACCGAATCGCGCACGAATAGTCGAGCGACCGGCGCGGCTACCGGCCACTCGGAGACCGAGGACGAAAACGACGTCCGTGAGAAGAGTCCCGTTCCCACTCTTCCCAGTGACAGCCCCGAAGATGCTAAGAATAATTGCGACGACGTGGCAATCGTCGCCGAAAACGAAAATAACAAACCAACGACGAAAGTTGCCGAGATTAAGCAAGATTCAAAACCCCCTGAGGAGGAGGCGGAACGCGCGGACGAGGAAACCGAGGCGCCGGCCCAGGTCCAACATAAGACTCCGCAGAGTCCGGAGAACTCGACGAAAAATTCAGAAAACATCGACACCTCGAGGATACTCGAACCTGCTCCAGAGCCCGGCAACGACAACGTCGATGACGACGACGAGGACGAGGACGACGATGGACCGCCCATACTCAGCCCGATGATGCCAATTTCTGCAGAAAACGCGAATCAAGAACGGGACGATCTCGCGAGCCACCGGCTCAGTCCCATGCTCTCGTTGAACGACGACAAGGGAATCAACGCCGCCCCGATTCCCACAGGAATTACAGAAGCTCCTAAAGAAACTAAGAGAACCGATGAATCGTCTTCACCCAAAGATCATCAACCATTGTCCGACGATGAAGATTGCGAGGAGCGTTCCAACGAGGAATTGCCCTCGGACACGGAGCCCGAGGAGGAAACCCTCGAGGACGAAAATGAGGAGTTGGACGACGAGGACAGCAGAATTCACGTGGTCAACCCTGACGATGAGTATCATTCCGACGACGAGCGACCTCCCGAGGACGACAACGAGCAAGAGGCTGAGGAGGAAGAGGAGGAAGATGACCACGAGGAGCCGGAACTCGAAGAGGACGAGGAAGACGAGGAGGAGCAAAACCAGGAAGAGGAGGAGGAGGAGGAGGAGAACTTGGAAATGCACCAGGAAGACGAAGTCGCCGAGGACATTGAAGAGGAAGAAGACATTATCGAGGACGATAACGACGTCGACGAAGCGGAGGAGCAGGAGGAGGAGGAGGAGGAGGAGGAGGAATTGACCGCTGAGGGGTCCTTGCAGATACACAATTTGGACGGAACTGTATTGATGGTTGCCAAAGATGCGGACGGTAACCAAATATTGATACAACGAAATGTCTCCGACATGGAAAATGACGAATCGATCGGAGCACTCACCGGCTACATCTACGAGGACGACGACGAGTACGACTTCGCGGGCTTCCAAGTCGAGGACGGAGGAATCCACGTCGAAGAAGCTAGACGAGTCGCCGGAGAGAACAGCGAAGAGGAGGAGGAGGAGGAGGAGGAAGGGGAGGAAGAAGTCGTCCTCGAGCCGGACAACGACGAGGGAGAATGTCCGGAGGGTGAGGACGAAAAAGAACCGCAACAGGATTACGCTGACGAATCGAATACGCAAGAGGAAATCGAAGTGCGGACACCCGCGAAAAAAGACCTTGTCGCACAGGACTCGGGTGCCGCATAGTCGTTTTCCAAAAGATCAATTTTTTAACCGTGAAATTATGCTGATTCGAGCTTGATCGAATAAGGCACCCGTGACCCTCTTGTGCGAAGAGAACCCTCGGCTCGGGACCTCGATGACGAACTATCTTTTTTAAACACACAAATATCGTACACTTCCCCAGACACAGGGAGTGTTCTCTTCACAGTCGTTGTCCACTCCCGAAATACAATTTATTTCTCGGGTATACACTATAAAATATATTTATACAAAAACTAAAACAAGAAATGCAAACGGTTGGGCTATTCGTTTTGAGCCTATGAAAGCTCAATATATTCGTCAGTCGATTCCATCTTTCGTTTTATTTATAAACACACGAGACACGTACACGCACACACGTTTCAATATTATTTATTCGTATTGCGCATTCATTCCAAAGTAAATCTTCGGTCATGGTGGAATTTTATTTTCATCGAGAATAAATGAAGAGGTTGAGTCTTTTGCATAATTTTATCGTGCTGCGATTTACCACGATATTCCAGGTGGCATTTTTTCCTCGTTTTTATTGTTACTCGTTATTGATTGATTCGAACGTTCGCCCGATATTGCGTCAGTGTCACCGGTATTACTATTCCGTATTCCGTTTTTATCCTCCGCTCTGCACAAAAAACAAACCAAATATTCCGAAAAGTGTTTCTCCCAACTGACAGTGAGAATAGACGAAAAAATATTGCGGAATGCTACTGAAATATGACAGTCTGGTTATTGTTGGGAGCGTTCTATTATAAACTGAATTACTGATAATAAAAAACAAATATATATTTTGTAAATATTGTAGATTAACGATTGACTATAATTCGTAGAAATAGGTTATACGTGCGCCCGCGTCTTATATCACTCGTGAAACTATTTTGTGTGAAATACCGATCCGTCGACCAAACATTGGAAACCGCTTTTTCACGTTTCGACGGATGCCGCTGTCTGCTTCGATAGTGAAATCGTATTCGCTACTGGAAACGTCCAGATAGATCATAAGGTATGATGAGAAAAATAATAAAAATGAAACGTAACTGTAGTTGTGCCGGACAAAGAAGCGCGGGTTTGTCCCAGTCACGTGTGCTCTTTTATTACACTTGGAGCGATGGGGATACGAATTTTGGTGTCTCTGATTGGTGAAAGTATTGCGTGACTTTTGTGCCATGTGAAAATATTGAAACGGAGCCGAAAAAAAAATATACATTGACGGCTAGTTTCCGGGACTCGGAAGAAAAATAAAATTACACGGTCCGACAACGACGAAACTGATATACATAGTTGTATGGACCTATTGAATAAATACAACACATTCGAATATTTTTTGCATTGATAAATATTTTTTTTAATTAATTGGAAATTCTTTCGTTTTTATTGTGCGGCAATTTGGAAGTGAATCCGTATATTATTCAATCCTTATCACTCGTCATAGCGCGCGCCGCGACTCTATTTTGAACCTAATAAACGAAACCAACGTTTGTTGCAAGTTGGATGGATCTCTGCGTGTGCATTTTTTCTTCGATATACAAAAACGGTTTTGCCATTTCAAACCCCGCCCACGCATGCGCGTTGCTTACGTGCGCTTTTGTCGCCATCGCACCGGCCTGCTACATTGACGTGAAGCCCACTGAACTTGTGCGGACGCGAACGCGGGGCCGACCGCCCAGCGGTCCTGTAACATCGTATGCATTTGTCGCGATATTGAGTTTGTGATACCAATATTCCAATATATATGTGTGTTCAGACATTGAACTAAGTGGCAATCCCAAACTTGCAGCACAAAGTTAAAATGGATCTTAATTTTGACGATTTCGAGGTACTTGAATATATAAAATATGAATATAGCGTCCATTACTATTGGATGTACACTATACATGCCGAGATTTGAACCAAATTGCAAGTGTATATGATAGAGTTCATTGTGCACGGTGAAATGAGAAACGAACTGAACTGCCTCGAAATACGTGCGAGAGAGACAACTGTATTCATGAGTTCAATAGTCACCTCCTAAAAAACAAACAAACCCCCGTTGCACTATTTTCTATTTTTCCAAACTCTGTGTACAACAACAAAAAATGCGTTGCTTTGTCCAAAATTCTTATGCGGAAGGAAATGATACGGTACGTGAAATTTTACCGATCGAGACCAGCTGTTCCGTGCGTCATTTTTTTGAATGATCCATTTGTGACAAATTTGGAGCAGGACCAATCGTTTCTGCGTATGAGCCTTAACGTTTAATTTAATTATACGTACCGGATTCCGTACTCTCGGCGTATACACAGTTCGTCAATTGTCGTTATAGAGTTATCATGATTTCGTTCTCCGACATGAAAATTCGCCCGAAGCTCTTTAGGTATAAATAAATAAATTTCCTGAGTACTCATGATCTTGTATTGGTAATAAATACTTTCCCGAGTAAATTTTATATACATCTCACGCGTCGTGTTCAAACGAGTATACGCATTTGATGCGCAAGTTCACCTAAAACACAAACAAAAGTATCTGCTTGACCTTTACAACAATTTAGAGGTCATAACTGTCTCAGATCGTCGATGTGCTTTCACGCCGAATAAACTCCTCACAGATATTAAAAGTTGAAATTTCTTCGAAAATGCTTACCGTCGACAACAGAAGGGTAATTGCAATTGTGTATTCTCAAAATTGTGTTTATATAGAGAAATACCGAATTTTTTAAAATATGAAAAAACTATATAAAAACGAAAGTGTGCGTGCTCCGTCCCATTGCATCCCACGGCAATTGTTTTTGATCTTGCTATTCGATAATTAATCGTCATTTTTCAAATCGGAACGTGAATTTAACAAAATCGCTAACAAATTTTTCTTGCTAGTTCGAGACGCAGTTCCATGAGAGTTACCTTCACTTTTGTGTTTACCAAAATGCGAAATTCAATTTCTTTTTGACACTGCGTTTTCCATCACATTATTGAATAAGAGACTAAACTTTTAGGTTATGTTGTGTTTTATTAATAATTAAAAGTTTCTCGACATTTGAATTCCAGCATAAAAATGTTAGATTATGTTTCCATGCAGATGCGACTGATGAATTGTCCTCATTTGCATGACCTTGCTGGTAACGTTCCGTCTCACTGTTCCAAATTATTTCCAATACCTGATAACATAAATTAATAACAAGATAATATGCCATTATTTGTATATAACAGATTGTCCAAAATAACAATTTCAATCCTCGTCACACCGTCCCACTTCCTTCCCCAAAATCTTAAGCGACTTGTGGGACAACATACTTATTTTAAAATAAGTAGAAAATGGAAATACCCTTCGAGCGGCTCAGTTTTTGGATGGGTTTTTAAAAATTTCCATCACCTTTGCTAGCTTATTTGTCTTTTGACTCCTTACATTTTGAAATTAGAAACTCTTTTGCTTTCATTCCCTTCGACTGTTCTATGGGGTATGAAAAGTTTTCACCAATAATTTTCCACGGATAAAGCCCATGGCTGGTATTTTATACCACGTTTCTTACTGCAATCATTTTCAAATCAAATGGATTTCCTGCATTTTGTTTTGTATCATTCTTCATGTTGCAATCTATTTTTCTTATCGAATGCAATTTTCAATATTCAAGAGTCCTGACATATTATTCGAGAGTAAACGACTCGAGTGATGGAAGGAATAATAAAAGCATTACATTTTCTCTCTCAATAAATTATGTATAGAGCCAAGTGTCTTTATTTATGTTCCGGAAGACCAGAAGCAAACATTCGAAGATACAATTTCTTCGACTTCAGCCTCGAACCTAATGGACAAACAAAGAAAATTAATGGTCAAAGATGTAAACATTGTAAATAATTAACAGAAAAACTGATCGATTGAGAATAAGAAAACAGAAAATTATGATCGATTGAGAATAGTTGAAATTCATCAAATGGTTGCAGAAAGATGAAAATTTCCAAGTTTCGATTTTCCACGTCTGCATTATAACCATACGCTCATTGGTTGTAGTCGTCATCGAAAACGGTCAACATACAAGAAAAACCTACATATTGTTCTTCTTTCGTTGAAAAGTGCCGTGTAACTTTTCTGTTTCTGAGAACATTGTTGACAGGTCTGAGGAAAATGTGCATCTACTTTTCGATAATCTTTCCCACACTCGCACAAAATTGATAAGGCGTCTTCTAGGAAATGTTTGTAAATGAAGAAACAGCCTCGGGTAGAAAAAGCTGGTATTATAATGAAATCCGTTTGGTCAGATTGGGATTGGACAGAACGATTATTACGAGTTTGTGATCGTTATTGAATAAATGAGGTTATCAATTCGTACCTAATTTGGTTCTCGAGGAACGCGCTCATTCGCGCGAGCCTCGATTCGAGCTAGGGATCACGGAGCCGTGCTTCGAAACATAAAAAAATGTCGGAAGGAACGCAACGCGGCAGCTTCTGATAATGACACGATAACAGACAGTATATTTTAACCGTTATTCATTGTGACAGTAGCGGAGGGAATTAAACTAGCAAACATTTAAAGCACTGTGTCAGAGTGTTTTGCCTCTAGTCGTGTACCGAGCTCGTGCTGGCTCGGATGTCACATTTTTCAAGAACTTCATCGACGACTCCGTTGAACAATTGTATTTGTGATATCGTTTAGAAACTAGCGAGGACGAACCGACGAGATGGAATACTTCCTGAGAGTGAGTGAGCCCCGCGTTGACTTTATTCTGCGCACACCGAAAACGGTTTTTTATTCAAATTTTCGAATGCCTCGTGGACGAATATGGCTCGAGCGAAACTTCATTATGGGACAACAAAATATTCAAATACTTGCACATTTGTTTCTCCAGCGCACAAAATTTCATGGAGAATTTAATGAATGTAAAAAAATATCGACGAGAACCGCGATACGCGTCATTGGAACGCAATGTTTATTTTTCTATGCAAATTGCATACGAGACAGTTGAAGTCAAGAGCTCGATCCTTCAATGTAGCTTCTTTGGTGTCAAATTCATCTGCTTGAAAACAATAAATTTCGCTTAAACAAAACGATCTAATCATAACCTTTTAATCACTCTTCCGTACGTCACATTTCTAAATCGCAGTTTTTTCAATTCCGAAAGATAACGAATACGACGATTTAAAAAGAGCCGAAAATCGTAGCAACTGGCGGAAAGTTTTTTCATTCGATGCTTACAAAAGCGAGATATCCAATAGACTAATTTCAATACCTTTTCTTATTCTACGTCACAAATCGATTCGAAGACGACGATAACTGATTAGCAGATTCGAATACGCTCACGGTCAAATTTCACTTAAAATATCCATTTTAGCCCCATTCTGAGACCACGGCAATAGAGCGTTCGCGTATTCACCCAAATCTCTATTTTGCTCTATCAAAAATAAAATCTTAATAAATTAGATATTAATATGAATCTTAAAATGATTATTTTTCAAATAATGTCTAAACATTTTTCACCATCGTTCGCACACAATAAAATTACTATCTTTTATTCTTTTATTTTAATTGAAAATTTTTCTTTTATTTTGATTTTATATAATGATAAAATAAAAATAAATCAAATAAAATTTAATGGAATAAAAATGTTTATTTTTAATTTCGATTATAAATTTACGAAGTTGCAATTTTAAATTCTGTGCTTGCGGTGAACAAGCTGGTGCCGGAGCTGTAAATTTCAGCGGTGCTCGTTCGTTGGCTTTAAACGAGATCGCGAATTTAAATTGAGAATATCAAGGTGAAGCGTACTAATTATCTGCTCTGTATCAATCGAATCCTGTTCGATAGCGTATCAGAGTCGCGATACCGATACTTATTAGCATTGAAGATTTAGCACGGAATCTCTAATCGTAATGCTCCAATTGTTTAACGCATTTATATAAACTACGATGTATTCCGAAAGCGTGAGATTAAAATTTGGCCTGTGATAAGTTGACGCGACGTGCTCTGTTGTTACGCGATGAAACATTTCAATTGCGATTGAACACGACGGAGACTCTGAGGGAATAAAATTTGATGGGACGAGATTTATTTACGAAAATGGCTCAAAGTGATCTGGATTCGGTGACACATATTTTTTCCGAGGGCTCGATAAAAGCGCCTTTTTATGTCTAACTCGCCGCCGCGTACTTGGACTTTTGTTTATCGGAGCTTTCCATTCGCCGTGAATTTTTCATCGTATTCCTCTCGGAGATTAGAAGAGGTCAAAGGCCCGGTACGACTCGAGTGCGAACATCGCTCGGGCAGCGGCCAGCCGTCCTATATCGCAGCTGCACTGCGTTCCGTCGCTCTCGGCGGCTGCTGCTTCTCTTCTTCTCATAATAATTATTGGGTTACGCAACGATCCAGGCTCTCGAGCCACTCGGCTCTTGCCGCAAGCGACTCAAGGTCTTCCGCGTAAATCGTGAATTGCACTTTTTCTTGTCATAACGATTATAACTCATCCTCGATTTTTACTACACTTTTGATTAAAATTCACGTAATACGAACTCCGACGCTCCCGATCGCTGCCCCTCCCTCGATCAACCGCCTCGTTTTTATTAAAACACCGATTATTCGGATTATCGGATTATCTGACAGAACAAAAAGGCTCTTCATAGACCGCTCGAATTGACGTGACCTTGACTCACAAGTCTTTTAAATTCTCGTTTAAACAGACGCTTTATTATTCAGTATTATTTTCAACTGAAATATTCTTCGAGGAATATCATTGTATAATCGTCGCTGGATGCGTTGATTTTTATCGTTCGATTTTTATTCATGAATATTTATGATGATGAATTTTTTCAGGCCAAGGGCCACCAGCGCCAACCCTCGGACTCTCAATCTTTTCGTGAAAAAACGAAACGCGATGCTGAGATCGATCTCGCCTCGGAACTCAGTCGACTCGAGGCAACTGCCGATCCTGAAATTCGCGACACCGTCAAAGCCGAATTCGATGGATTCACTAAATTATTCAAGAGGTTCCTCCAGGACCAGGGTCCCTCGGTCGAGTGGGAACGCATCCAAAAACTGCCGGACACCGCGGTAATTCCTTCCTCCGTTACTCAAATAAGCTTCTTCATTTTTTATATTTCTTCAATCAAATGATGAATCGTAAAAATCCATTCGCAGCCCCTAGCCTAAAAATGAGCAAACTAATAAATTTGAAAAATCCCCTTTTTTCAGATCCGAGAATATCAATCGCTCGAGGAACCCTCCGCCGAAGCGGTCAAAACGATGCTAAACAAACTGATTGTCGTAAAACTCAACGGTGGACTTGGAACGAGTATGGGCTGCCACGGGCCAAAATCAGTCATTACCGTTAGAAATGATTTCACATTTTTGGATCTAACGGTTCAGCAGATCGAGGTGAAAAATATATTTATTTATTTTTTTATTTTTTTTTTTTTTTTGCTAATTTCACAACTCGTCACTATATCAAAAACGTTGTTTGTTAAAATCGCTTCAACATCACACATCCCACAATATTTCAATGAATTATGTTTTGCAGTATTTAAATAGCACGTACAAAGCTGATGTTCCACTGATTCTGATGAACTCTTTCAATACCGATGCCGAGACGAAACAAATAATTAGAAAATACAAGGGAATCGATGTCAAAATTCATACGTTCAATCAAAGTTGTTACCCACGAATAAGCAGAGAGTCCTTCCTGCCGATACCAAAAAATTGCGACGTCGACGAGGATCCAGATGCGTAAGACCTCAATCATTTCACCATACGAGAGCTCGAGTATTTTCGCTTGTTTCGATTGAATTGCACAACATAATGAAATGAGTTTGTGACAATAAAATATTGTGATATCGCATGTTGCCAAATTTTTCTTCTCCACGTAACGTGACACTTTTTTGTAAAGCTTTTATATAGGTGTACAGCCAGTCGAGTCTCCTGCGAACCCTCGAAATGACTGCATTATGAAAAGAATTCAATATTTTGAGAAATACGAAAATTTAATGATTTTCAGATGGTACCCGCCGGGACACGGAGACTTTTATGAGAGTTTCAACAATTGTGGGTTGTTGAAAAAGTTTATCGATGAGGTGAATACCTTTAGTGATTGAAATTTCAGAAACCGAAGCAAAATTGTAGTTGGATTCGTTCATCACCAATGTTGAAAATAAGTTTTCTTTATATTTTTCGTTTTATCGTAGGGCCGCGAGTACTGTTTCATTTCGAATATCGATAACTTGGGAGCGACCGTTGATCTGAAAATATTAAATACGATCATGACTGCTCGTCAATCCAGTCCTCTCGAGTTCGTTATGGAAGTCACGGACAAAACGAAGGCTGATGTTAAGGTACTAGAATTTGTGGATTTAATAACTGGAAGTGAAAAATATTTCGAGCTTGAAGTAATCGAGATATTGTTTTCCAGGGTGGAACTCTCATGCAATACGAAAACAAACTGCGTCTTTTGGAAATAGCGCAAGTCCCTAAGGAACACGTTGACGACTTCCAATCTGTTAAAACATTCAAATTCTTCAACACGAACAACTTGTGGGTCAAATTGGACGGTAACTGTCGCAAATAGCTTCTCTCTGCCTTCGGATAAATTAATTTTCTCATCCAGAAGAATTATGATGAACAAATCAGAAACTAATATCTTGCATGTTTTAGCCATCCAACGATTACTCCAAGAAAAATCGTTGGAGTTGGAAATAATTGTAAATCCGAAAACTTGCGAGAACGGTGCCAACGTTATTCAACTGGAAACTGCGGTGGGAGCAGCCATGAAACTTTTCGATGGAAGTTTAGGTGAGAAAGAGAGATTAATTGAATGAAACCAGTAACGGGAATTGAAACGCTTCAGTCTCGTCCAATCCACATATCAATTTTATCAATTATAGGAATAAACGTACCACGAAGCAGATTTTTGCCTGTCAAGAAAACGTCCGATTTGTTGCTGGTTATGAGTAATTTATACAATCTGAAATCTGGTTCGTTACTGATGAGTCCTAATCGAATGTTCCCAACAACTCCTCTCATCAAACTGGGCGAAAATCATTTTTCAAAGGTAATTTATCAATAGCACAATGTTATTTTTTCTTTCCAAGATTGTTTTTTTTTTTCCACCCACTAAACTTTTCCAGGTGGAAGATTTTCTGCGACGTTTCGGAACGATCCCGGATGTGCTTGAGCTCGATCATTTAACGGTGTCAGGTGATGTTACGTTTGGGCGTGGTGTATCACTCAAGGGTACGGTTATCATAATTGCAAACCACGGAGACCGTATAGATCTCCCATCGGGAAGTACATTGGAAAATAAAATCGTATCCGGAAATTTGCGTATACTGAGCCACTAGAGAAACATCACTGAGTGTAAAAAAAGCAAAAAACATCAAGTACCCGAAACATAAACCCGTTTTATATTGGCTTTATCGTGCCGAAAACTGTATCGGTAGATAACGAAACACCAGAATCAAGATTGTAAATGCGCCCGCTACATTTAATTTTAAGCAACATTTTCAATGTTTCGTCATTATCAATAAGCTCTACAGTAATCGAGCAAAATTTTGTAATCGATCGATCGAAATCATGAACGTGTGACATAAGACAAATTTAACAAGGCTTTTCGAATTTTGCACATGGTGTTTTTAATCATTGAATCGTCACGTCGCGCAAACAAAAATATGTATTTGCAATATCTATTTAAAAAAAAATTCGTTGTATTAAATCAGTAGAAATAAGCCATTGTCAAATTGGATATGACCTCGTACAATGATGTTTCTATATTTTTTTGTAGATTAAACAATTATCAAGATACCATGCGTGAAAACTATATTTCTTTGGGACGACTGAAGTTGAAGAGTAATGAAGAAAAATATCGACGGTTCGCAGCGTCGCGAACCGCTTTTATTATCGCATCTAGAAAAATCCAAAAATTAAAATCGCCCAGATGACCAAGAATTTTAATTATTTTTCCTCGTAAGAATGAGCTGTCTAATATTGACCGTGTGCAGATGCATTCAAAGGGAGCATAGCATGTTGGCAGGCTCGACAGTTTCGTTGAGATTTCCTTCGAGTGTTGATTGTTATATCGTTAAATTATTACTCGCCCCAAACATTTTCGTGTTTGAAGAATAGGAGGCGGACTGTAGTCGTGTGATTGAATTAATACAGATAATGATCCATTTTTTTAATCCACAAAGGTAGATATGTCATTGCAGGTAATACATGTTTACAGCCTTAAGCAGGCAATACAATTCTGTGTTCTTAGAGATGAGTAGAGTTGCGAATTCTCAATTTTTTCTCATTCCATTTGTCTTAGAATTTTGAGTTGTATGTTGGAACGAATGAAATGTTCTCCACGTAAATGCATGGTTGGAATGGAAAAAATGAACTTTTCTTGATTTAATTTTTTCAGTAGCAACTTTTAAACGACTGGCAGTCGATTCGAATTATTTTAAAAAATCAAAACGACGAATTCGTTCGGCTCCCGAGGCTCTACTGACGCGAAGCCCATCTCTAGTTATAGGCGTAACATTTTTTTTTTCGGTCCTTTCCCTCTTTCGTTCTTTCTGCCCACATGTGCACACGCACAGAGAAGCTCCAAGAACAACGACGTATTTTACAATTTCTCTAAGAATCAGATCAAATTAACCGTTCAATATAATAATCATTTTATTACATAACAAGGATTTTAAATTTTTTAAATTGAATCTATTCGTCACTTAACAATAAAAGATCTCCGTTCATACAGCCGACACACGTTTGACATCGTGGTAGCTCTAAATGAATCTAACCATGGGATAATAAGATGAATCTGTACACGTGTCCAATTCCGTTGAGTTTGCATTTAGGGTTTTGCGCGCAAGGAACGAAAGATATTTGTCCTGCTCTTGAAAAATGTTCTATGTATACATCTCACAAGATAAATTTCGGGCGCGGTAAAATAAAATGTGCGTTGAAAAACGTCCCGGGTTATGTTTACATGCAAAGATGCGACACAATTTTATTTCTTACTTAATACTAGCATTCGGTATCGCAACGATAAAAGCTTAAGAAAATCCGGAATATCGGGTGATGACGGGAGAATGGTTTTTCTCTCATCAACTTTCGTATTGCAAGCACAAATATTTATGTGTGAGTGTGTTCTGTGTCTGTGTTTGACGCAACACAGCGTTGCGAGATGCTTGGCTCGACGCAGTCCGAATGAACGTTAATTCTTCAATATCTCCCACGCATCGTCCTCCAGTTTCGAATTCCAGGTCGTAGCTGCTTCATTTTTAACTTCGAAATCGATGAGAGAGCCGGTATCCTCTTTGCGAGCCGTTTTGCTCTTGTCTTTGCTCCGTTTAACTCCAGCGGCGGCGGTTTTACTCTCGCTCGATAGAGCTGGCGCACTGTTGCTATCAGACTTGGAATTGTTTCCCCAATCCCAATCATGTGTCGAAGAATTGCGACTCGAGCTTGTTCTATCCGCACCACCGACGTTCCTGGAAAATTTTATTTATTCTTTCATACGTTCAACAAAGCAAGGGTGCTATAAAAGTAAAGTAGTTCGATCTTAAACTCACCGGGAACCAGAACCGGAATTGGTGTTGGTCGTAGTTGTCGTCGTTGTGACTAGCGACGACTTTTCGTTGGAGTAAGAATTTTGCCAACTATTATTCTGATAGGCATTGGAGGACGAATTCTGATATTGCTCGTTGATGTCGTACTGGCTGTGACTGTGAGTCGAAGTATTCGTACCTGCTATGTCGCCCCACCCTCGTCGGCCTAGATCACCAACCTAAAACGCGATTTGTTTTCTCATTTAACGAGGAACTCTTGCGTAAAGGGAAGTGAAGACAACTGTTAAAGGGGAAGTGGATCGATGGAAGAGAATCAAGCGAAAAAACCAAGCACTCGATAAGCGTTTTTCGTAAAGAAATATGTAAATCAACAGCAAGCTGCTGAGGATGTGAGCGCAAGTCATTGAGGGCGATGCACTGTATTCTGTTGGATAAATCGACGAAAGATCTTTTTTTTATATTGTCAATATAAATCTCTATTTGGGAAGGTGACTACCTTGGATGCTAAGGTATTTACGTGGGCGCCAACATCTTCTAAAAGGGTGCCGTCTCGAACCTAATAAAAATTGATCATAAATTAATACAACAAAAAACAAATGAAAATAAATTTTTGAATCAGCGGGAGGAAGAATAAGATAAAGTTTGGTATTGGATGGCACTAATACAAAGACGATAAGAAGAAAATCAATTAAAAGGAAGAATTTGGGTGACTCTTACTGAAGCATGGTTTTGTACACGCGACTTTGTACCTTTTGCGAAGCTATTCCACCCATTTTTATAGCATTTTCTGTTGCTTTACTGGCAATCTTGGATGCTGATGATGAAAAAATTGACCATCCCTAGAAATGAATCAATAAACTGTGATACAAGAAGAATAAATCCAGTGATGCCCAGAGGGATAGAAAAAGTATCTTACACTCGCCAAGGAAGACACCGCAGAGTCAAAGAATTCCTGAGACGAACTCTTTGGCATCTGGGTTGCATCCATTTGGTATCCAAAACCGCCGTACCTTCCACCCTGGTTGGGAGGAACATTTCTGAAAATGAAAATGTGAGATGAAGGACAAAAAGAGAAAGAGACTCGATTCTTGGAGCTGCGAACAACTTACTCAGGCCTACTGGCATTTTCATTTTGTTTTCTAGCAAAAAATGCTTCTGTCTGACTTTTGTAAGCCGACGGATCGTTATTCCCATATGAGGAGGGGCTGGTAGCACCGTCATTAGCCTGATAAGAATTTCCATAATCGGTAAATCCTCTGTCCTCTGTGTAAGAGCGACTACTCGAAAAGCTGTCAGTGGGACAATCTTCTGGCTTCCAAGATTCCCCTTTGGCTAGGGTAGCTATCTGTCATACAGTTAATAGGGATTCAATTCTCGTTGCACCTTGATGTTTGTGAAAATACGAATTATATGTTACCTTGTGCCTGTAAAGAGCAGCCGCTTTGGTGTTGTATCTCTGCGATATGGGCTGAGTCTCGTCCCAATCCGGCTGGGAGTCGAAAAACTTTCTGGCATTTCCATTACCGCCGACTTTCATCTTTTCGAGTTCGAGGTCTTTCCACTTATCCATCGATACCGAACGGACGAACGACAAATGTACACCGAGACCTCTGTGCTTCCCGGAACACTCGAGACATATCCATATGCCATACGTTACCGATACCCATTGAGGATTGTGAGCACCACACTCGAAGCATTTCTACGACATGGGACAAATAAAAATGATGAAGATCATATTTAGCGAGGGCTCCAGTTAAAATTATGCTAAATCCCCATGATAATTGAACGACACTGAAAAACAGCTCCAATGAAGCAATTATTAAATCTCCTTACGTTGTTCTCGTCCCGCGGTTTAAGCTCGCCCAGTACTCGACGTGTTCGAGGACTCGCCATATCTCAGTTCCACCACTGCCGAGCCTTTTCAATTGAACAAAACACAAACAAACACAAGTACCGATGTTTAAATTACAACAAGGAGAAGCACTTTGGAGGCTGCGAAACACTATTAGCGATACGTTGATAAGTATTAGTTGTCCTCAAACGCGCTATCCGCGCTATTCTTGCTCAACGAACTCGAACCCGAGTAATTGACACGCGACGGGTCGACGGGTGACGGGTTCCGTGTTGGTTCCGTACGACAGCGATAATCTTCGAATGAAAATGAAGATATACATGGAAGCTCCTTATAAAGGAAAGCAAGTTTTCTCATTGGATGACGGAATACAACTTGCAGTATAGATCGAGCAAAGAAAAATAGATAAAATTAAGTAGGAATTTTGTTTGTCGGCTGAGCAGCCGATAAAATGCTAGTTCGCTGCTGCGTGTACACATGCGCGAGGAACAACACGGCATGCAGCATGCAGCGCACGTAGCGACGACCACGATAGGATGAGTTTGCGAACAGCGCCACAGCTCGGAACCCCACCCATCGCTATAGACGACCCGTGACAAATGCAACTTTTACTTCCGCCTACCAAAGTTCGCTCTGCCTGCGTCCAACATTTTTTCAAGTTGAGCGGTATTCTCGCGTAGTGCTTGTGTTATCCCGGATCATCCGAAACTTGACTCGTTCGAACTTTGCAATTTGCAGTTGTATATCTCCGAGGGATATATTTTGTTTGTCGTATGTCCATCCAGAATCTTAACACATTCGGTAAATATCCATATATTTTGTGATTGTGCCCGAACGAATACGTATTGCGCCTTGGCTGTTACCCCGCCACCTCCGCAACACGCCAAGATTGTTCTTTCGACAAAATGGCGGCAATACCTTACGCTATGGCGTCATTATTTTCTCAACTAGCTATATTTCAACTTTATTCTATTATTTCCTAATTTCATGCTTCTCGTTCTCTTTGTTATAATCTCGAATCCTCTCGTCCTCGTCATTGTTGTAGCGCTGCTCCCCGTTGTTTTCGATACACCGTTCTAGAGTCGTTTACTGCGGGGAAAACGAAACAGCAGCACTACCATTGTTTCTTTTTGTACGTTGGCTGATTATTTTTCATGTATTGACATTTTTTTTAATGTCATCCTCCGCGCATAAACTCCGGAATAGATTGTCGGTTGAAAAAGAAACTCGATTATTATCCCTCGACTGATTTACGCTCGCGTCACTGCCTTTCGTCGTTTCAGACCCCTTTGCAGATGCAATCAAGGGTTCAGATGATGACGTCCAAGACGGTCTCGTGCATATAAGGATCCAGCAGCGGAATGGTCGCAAGACCTTAACTACGGTGCAAGGATTATCTGCGGAATATGACTTGAAGAAAATCGTACGGGCATGTAAAAAGGTAACCATTTCTCTCCTCCCCCACCCCATCCATGCTCTCCTCCCTGTTGGCATTTTTTATCGTGCGTACACGCTCGCTCGATTTGCCGCCAATCATTTCTAAATTTAGAAGCGCGAATCGTGCTCTGTCGAACGTCCGCTTAGTCTTTCACGCTTTTATTTTTTTTGTTTGAATGCTCAAAAACAGTTGGGGTCCCAAAATCGCGAATTCCAAATTTCCACAATGGAAAATCTGAACTAATACGAGAACATCGCGCGTACAGAATTTTCTCAAGTCTTATAATGAGACTCGTGACGAATATAAAACAACAAAACAATATGAGACATTCTTCTGATTGATCTAAATTTAGATTTGACCTTGGCTTACTTGCGAGATAGTCATAAGAGAGGCATCTTCGACGCGTCATTTGTGTAACTTTATCAAAAAATTACTGGATTTTTATTAGAGAAAAGTTTATTTCTTTTGAGACAACGAGTAACTATATTTCTTTGAGAAAATAGAAGCCGTACTTCCTCTTGGACTGTTAGTAACAACGAGATGAAATAAATCAGAAAAATGGATATTTGCAGGAGTTTGCCTGCAATGGGACTGTAATTGAGCACCCGGAGTACGGGGAGGTGCTTCAGCTGCAGGGGGACCAGCGCGAAAATATATGCCAGTGGTTGACTAAATCGGGTCTGGCAAAACCTGACCAGCTCAAGGTTCATGGTTTTTAATCAACTAAAAAAACCATCCATGCCGCCGCTACCTAAAAAAACAACAAGAACAAGAACAGCAACAACTACCGCTCCACCTTCGCCCACGCCTCGTCGTTTTAAATTATCCGTATCGATCACTTCTACCACTACTGCTACAACTATTACTACTACTACAGCAACTCCGCGTTGAAACTTTATGGGATAACCTCTATTATATACTACGCATATATATTTCAATAAAAAAAAAAAAAAAAAAAGAAAAAAAATTTAAAAAAATCATAACGATCCATTAACGAAATAAAGAAGAAACCGAATAACAACTAAGAGGAAGGAAAAAGTAACAAACATTTTGAGAAGAAGAAAATAAGAAATAGAGTTGAATATATATACGTATGTATATGAAACGTGATACGACATACTCTACGCAGAGGTATTCGTTAATTATTGTTATCGGAGGAATACACGAAAGACAGAGAGGAGGAAATTGAGAAAAAAAAAGAAAAAGTATGGTGGACGAGATTAGAGAGCAACATTTCACAGCGTTGTGTTAAATGACCGCCAGAAAAATTTGTCACGTTTAAGATCATAACGCTCACGAACGGTGACAGCGTTGTTCGAGATACTCGTCTATTATACGAAGACGTTGCGCGAACGAGAGAAATATATATACACGAATATATATTTATAAAGGAGATACAGGTTGCTGCGGATGGATCAATCAATTCGTGTTAGATAGCATGTATCTAGGCGCTATAGACGTTTTCAGAGAAGTCGAATGAACGCGTTAGCTTAGGCTACCAATTGGCTTCTTTGATTTATCCAACCGTTCCAAACTTTATCTCTCTCGCTCTTTCAACATTCTTACGGTAGACGTACGCAAGAAACGATGGTGGCAGCAGCAGCAGCAGCAGCAGCAGCGGCGGTTGAGCAACAATCAGCATCAATAACAACAGCAACGACAAAACAGATGAGAAGAAGGAGAGAAAAAAAACAATATTAATGATGAGACGACGGCCGGGAACAGCGTCAGCGAGCTTTCGCTTGAGCCACTTGGAACCTCTCGCGCATAAATTTTCCGTGCCTTTTGATCGACGCATCGTATTATTTGTATCAGCAGCGCAGAGGGGAAGAGAATCAAAGAGGAGAGGCCGAAAAAAAATGGAACAAAATATTCAGAGGTAACGAAGCGTGCGAGAGAAAAAAACGCGTTTTTGGTGTTATCAATGCCATACGGAAAGATCCATTTTCCCGGCGCATAAGAAACCAGAATTAATCCAACACACACAATCCTTGTTTTATTCATTTTGTTTTTTCGTCGAATACTCGCTTGGAATTTTTTCAATATAATAAATTTCGATAAATGTCGCTCCTGCTCTAGATAAATAAACGGCGAATAATTTACTTGCCCGAAGGATTCGTTGTCCAATTATTTACGCTTAACCCTATACCGTGCGCGCGTTTCCCAAAATCCTCACTCAACTCTCTTGTTGTCATCGTCATCATGATTTATTGAGCATCGTTGTTTTTTTTATTTATTTCGTTTGATTTATTGGAAAAAAGGCGATCGATCATTCTCGACGATTCTTACACTTTCTAGTCCAAAGAGGCCGCTGATCACACGTTCGTCGACATTGCGCGTATCGTGAAGAAGACAGCTTTCTTGATAAGATACATATAAAGATATGAATAAGCAACGGCAGATAATGAGGCAAACGTTTGAAGTATATAATTGAGGAACAGCAGCGAACGAAACGGCAATAAACCAAATAAGTTCAATGAGTAAGAATTGTGCCGTTTTATTCGAAGGTGTCGATGCGAATGAATTAGCGACTGTGTAAAATAATGATCGCGTAAGGAGCAACCGTGTCTCGTCGTAGTACCCACATGGCACGACAAACGTGCGTACACTCGTAACGGATTTAACATCGAATTTTGTACCTCTGATTCAAATTACGCGCGCGTGAACATGATCGTCACGGCCGTGTGCGTGCGTGCGTGTGTGTTTGGTTTCTTGTACCGTTTGATGGCGCTCTTTCTGGTAACCCCTCTCTCTCTCTCTTTCTCCTCTCTTTCTCTTACCGTGACGCGGTTATACACGCAAATACTCGCACACACATCGAACTTAACCATTCTGTACAAACTAGAAGAAAAAAAACGTAAAATTCCCTGCCCCTCTTTCGACAATACATTGGAGCCACGGGCATGTGCCTTTCTGTGTCGGCCATTTTGTAGTTTCCTTGAGAAATTGTGTTGAGTTGATTCTCTTCTTCTCGGTAAGAATTTTCACGTTGACGGAAAATAAAAAAACAATTGGACGAATCGTGAAATATTGAGAATTTATAAGAATCTCTTCGAAATATTATACGATTGTTCGCGCGTTCGCGTCAAAGTTTAGACCGTGGGTCTGTTTTCTGCCTGTTTTTCTTTTTTTTCTCTTTCTCCCCCCCCCCCCCCCCACCTTATGATTTCATTGTGACTGTCCGACCGCTACGTACGACTCGATGAACAACGATAATCGTGGAGATATTAACAAGAATTTTGCCGTTGACGAAACACACGGGTGAGCAGTGAGGCGAGATTAGTTACGCGTGTAAATGAGTGTACTTGTGTGTGCGTAACGACGGGTGTCGAGGGCGGGAGGGCGGGTGATCGAGGGAGCAAGAAAGAATGAGCGAGAGCGATAAAGATGTATCGAATAGAATAGATAGAGGGAGCGGGCGCGCGGGTGTGAGTGTGACGACGGTGTACGCAATCCCCCACACGCAGAAAATGAGGCAGTAAACGAAGCCCTGGTGAACGTGAGAACAGGAACAACGATATATTGTGCGGTAGTGCGGGTGACAAGACTAGAGAAAAATAAGAAAAATTGATAAATAAATAATAAAATAATAATGGCGTCGGCGGGTCGCAGGGGCGCGGAAGGGGGTTGTGGTGTTTGAGGCGCAACGGCGGCAAAGGGGCGGTGAGGAAGGGAGGGGGGGGCGAAAGAGCACATGTAATAATTCGTAGAGGTGTCGGGAAAAAAATGAATGGTCAACTCGGTAACGGAACAGGATACGCACGAGTTTACTTCCGGAGTGGTTGTCACCTTGCACTGCGTGCGTGGTTCATTTTTTGCTAACGGCCCGGTCAACCATCCTCCGCTCTATATTTGGCCAGTGTTCGCATCAACGAACCATATTGCATATCTCGCGAGCACAATACGATTGATACGACATTTGCCGACCGTTCGGACTCTCGGATCGCCACCACCGCTGCTGCCACCGCTGCCGCCGCCTTCTCGTAACCAACAATCGCACGAAGGAAGAGAGAAAAAAAAATAGCGATTAACGCCCGTTTATACGGCGTGATAAATCCGACTTTTCTTTTTTTTCCCTTCTGCTCTCGTTTCTTACGCCCCGCGCCGCACGAGTCCCGAAAGAGAAAGAGAGAAAGAGAAAGAGAGAGAGAGAGGGAGAGAGAGCCAGCCCCCGTATCGTATTTTAGCATGTGCCAATCCCTCCTCCCCCGCCTTCGTCTTGAATCGCGACTTCAACGTTAAGACGTTTTTCTCTCTTCTCTCAACTCGATTCGCATTTTTATTGTTTTATCTCATCGCATCATTAGTGGCGCGTACCTACCAGATGGTCCCGCGTTCTTGGTAAAAAAAATGATTTTACTTTACCCTGGTGCACTCGCCAAGACGTTATTTCGAATAGATGATGATCTAATCGCGAGCTTCCTTCGAGACAACAGACAGCCGTATTTGTTGGATCGTCTGGTCAAAATTTGTCATGCTTCTTGACTCTTCGCTCGTGCCTACGAGTCGAGCAGTGGCTTTTCTCGTTTTTTCCTCTCGACAACCGCCGTTTGATTATGATGCAACCTGCTTATGTTAGAGAATGCGCGCAAGGTACGTAAGGCTAATCAGCTTGCTCTGACGCAAAGGCAGCGGCAGTATCCTCTTTTCAACCAAGTACCCCTTGCCTTTCGTCGTTCCTTTCCTCCCTGTTTTATTCTCTATACCTTGAGAGATATCTAGTCTGTTCATAGCGACAATAGGTTATCCGTGCTCATTCATTCCAAGGTTAGGCCCAGTGCCACATTGGAACAAAGCTTTTATCGCCTCCTCCTGGCGAGCAACGAATGATCCAGTAATATTTGTAAGCCCTCGCTGCTGTCATGCGACAGAGCAACACAGGGTTCCACTGGCCGCTGCTCCTCCTTCGTTGATCATGAATATCATGAAATTGAGATAAATAAATAGAATTGGGCAAGCGTCGGTGATCGCTCGGGAAGGCTTAAAGAAAATTGAAAAAATTTCAGGGTACGTGTACATGAATGGGGACATTGGGAACCTCCCACAAGGGGTGGTTTACCCAGCCAACCCTGAAGGAACCTTGGGTCAGGTCGGAGGCGCGGTCGTTGGGGGAAGCGCCTCCGGTTTAGACTACGGAGTCATGAACGGCGCTCCTAGTGGTAACGAAATAATGCTGGACACAGCGATGGGAGCCCTTGAAACAAATACCCAGCAGCAGCAGCAGCAGCAGCAATCCCCGCATCAGCATCAGCACCAGCAGCATTCCATGGGAATAGGAGGTGCTCTCCCGGTCGGCTATGCACCAGTCGACATAACCGGCATCAATGAGATTCAGCTCCAACAAAACTCCATGGGTGACCTCTCGTTGTCGGGTATACCCTTGGAACAGCTCAAACAGATGCTCTCTTCTCAACTCGAGTATTACTTTTCCAGGTAAGCATAGACTGTTTTGCAATTTCATTCTCGCAATACCTACTTGCCCTCTATATCTATATGCCTGACATGTTATTACATTCCGTGCTCTCTTGCGTCTAATGATTTACAGAGAAAACTTGGCCAATGATACATATTTATTATCACAAATGGATAACGACCAATATGTACCAATTTGGACAGTAGCAAACTTTAATCAAGTTAAAAAATTGACCAAGGACATAAAATTAATAACGGAGGTGCTGCGCGAATCGCCCAACGTACAGGTTGACGAAGAGGGCCAAAAAGTCAGACCGAATCACAAACGATGTATAGTTATATTACGGGAAATTCCAGATAGTACGCCGATCGAGGACGTCAAGGTATGTCTTTAAAGATATGAAAGTTGATGAAAAAAAAAAAAAAAAAAAAATATCGTGCTCTGTCTAATACGTCGCCTCGCGTTCTCTCTTTTCCTCTCTCTCTCTCTCTCTCGCTCCTCCTTTTCCTCCGCGCCTTCTTTCTCTCTCTCTCTCTTTCTCTGACATTTCAGAACTTATTCTCGGGTGAAGGATGTCCGAGACTTATATCCTGCGAATTTGCCCACAACAGCTCTTGGTATGTAACCTTTGAATCGGACGAAGACGCTCAGAAGGCCTACAGGTTTCTACGGGAAGAAGTTAGAGAATTTCAGGGAAAACCAATAATGGCGCGCATCAAAGCTAAACCAATGAACAGGCTACCGATACCGCCCACCCCCGTACCAGGGGTCGGAGGTATAAAAAATGGCTACCGGACTACGCCGCCTCCGCCTGTTTACGATCCGAGCGGTGGTTATCCACCGAGTCAGCAACGCTTCCTCTACACGAACGGTACCACGATGCCGCAAACTACAATGCCGCCATATGCCAATCAAGTTCATCTATACGTGAGTCTTGCCGTCATCCGTCATCGTCCATCTAGCATATCCAGCCTCCCGACTCCTTTCTCCACTAATATCAACGTTATTTATATATCATTTGTCGTCCCTGTCCGCAGCATCAACCGTTTTATCCAGCGGGAATAATGCCGTGGCCGCCGGCGAGTCCCGCCTATTTCGACATGGCTGGTGTCTTTACGATGAACGGTATAACGCCGCACAACAATTTCAAACCACACAACAGAGGGTTCCAGCCGAGAAACAGGTACGCCCTCGACGACCGAGTAGAATGCCATCTTTTAATTTTCCTCTACGATAATAAGAATAATCTCGTAAAGAGGTGCGTGAAAATAATGTACCGATGGTAATGATGTTGCAGAAATAAACACAGGAACGGGCCCGAAAGAGGTGGTGGTTCTATCGACAGCGGTGGGGGTGGAGGCGGCGGTGGTATGGTACAAATGGGTGGTGGTCGTATAGGTCACACACCAAAAAACAGTGGTGGAGGAGGGCCGTTGCTCGGTTCTGGCGTATTGCCACCAGCGGTAGCCGCAACAGCGGTAGCTACGGCGGCGACATCGACAGCAGCAGCACCACCTCCACCACCGCCAGCTCCGCCGCTCCAGCCACCTTCACAATTAAGCCAGGGTTTACCAACGGCCAAGTCTACTTCTTCCTATCAGACCGGCACAAAGTTCCATTCCTCCCACGTGGTTCCGGTAGCAAGTGAAACTCAATTTGTAACGAGTCACAACGTAACTAAAGGTTCGGCAAAGGAGACAAACGATGCTCAAACCCTCGAAACAACGGTGCAGCATTCGCATTCTCATCCGCATCCGCATGCCCAGCAGCAACAGCAGCAGCAGCAGCCGCAGTCGTTGCCGTCGTTGTCGCACCAGCATCAGCAGCAACATCATCCGCAACATCACCAACAATTGCAACAGCAACAGCAGCAATTCCCTCGCCACCGTATACATCGCCGGACCAAAGATCAAGAACCAACGGGAAAAGGAAACAACGGTAGTAACACGTTGCCATCGATGAGAGAATCATCGGCCCCGGCCAGTAATACCCACTACAATCGAAGCGTGGCTCAATTCGATTTGGAGGCATCGGCATTTCCTCCGCTTCCTGGCCTAGACGGCGATGCACCAAAGTCGCAAAATCCTAATGTTGAAACGATCAATGTCGATAGCCCGCAATCGCAAAATAGGCTCTCGGACGTGGTTAAAGGTACGGCCAAATTGAAAGGCTCCGTTGCCAAAGACAAGGAGCCTCATCAAGCGCAGTCACAGCAGCAGCAGCAGCAGCAGCAGCAGCATCACCACCACCACCACCATCATCAACAGCAACAACATCAGCAGCACCAAGGAATCGTTGGTTCAACCTCCGGACACGTTACATCGCAGCAGCAACAGCAGCCGCAGCAGCAAACTAGCAACACCAGCAGATCCACGAGTCCAGGAACGAACGCAGCGGTATGCAACACCGCTAGCGTTATCGGACATGCCACGGAGCAGCCGCCCACCTCCAGTTTCGGTCCAACAATTGCAATCGCTACTTCCGTCGTAGCTAGTAATACGAGCGTCGATACCTCTGTTTTTACTCCGAGCACCAATAATCCAGCTGCCGGCAGCAACAACAACAATAACAGCAACATCACCAACAACAACAACAATAATACAGACTCTACAGACATCGCTCTCAGCACCATCACCCTCACTCCCCCATCATCTCCCGATAAGTGAGTGTGCTTTATTCTTCTATACCGAATCACCACACAGACACAAACACACACAGACACGCATACACACATACACGACACACATGCGTACACGAGCGCGTTGAAAGGTAGAGCAAGACAGAGGGAGAGAGAGAGAGAGAGAGTATACATATATAAATATTTTTGTTTTTGTTTTTTCTTCTACGGCTATACAAGTAAAATATTTTCTTTGTTTTCGTTAATTCGATCAAGTTTCGATCAATCAAACGAAAGAACATTTGAGAAAATGGACAAGGGGCAAAAGTGGGTAAAGCCTGTGAGGGCATGCTGAGTTTGGTTACTTTCTCTCTTTTATCGATGTTGGCTGCGTTCTTGTTCTTTTTTTTTTTTTTTCAATTTTTTTTTTGTTTTCTCTCAATTTTCTTTTGCTATGCTATTATTTAAACGGTGGATGGAATTTTGCTTACGAAACGTCTATGATCCATCCCCAACCTGTTGACGCAGACACCAATCGCGTTTATCATACATACACGTACGTTTATCTCGATCGGGAGTGTATAATGGGCCTTGGTGAGAAGCAATTACCGTGTAATAACGAATATAGATGAAATGAATAATGCACGGTAAAACACATATCTCGATAGGCTTTCTCTTTTGCATAAAAGAAGAAAAAGTGAGCTCGCGCGTTTTCGAAGGAAAAGAAAAAGAAAAAAAATTAAATCTCGTTATCAGTGCCACATACCTTGATTCTTTCTTCATCGAATTCGCCTCGGTGTACCCCGGTACAAATGCGGATCGAAATGTTCATGAAAAGTCGCGAATTTTAAATGGCAAACCAGTGATTCGAATTTCATACGTTTTAACCACGACACACGACGATGATTATTTTTGTTTCCAATTTCTTTCCATTAACTACATTTCACGTTGAGTTCGATTCGCTCCTTTTTTTCTTAACTTTTTATTATTATTTTTCCTAATCTCTTGCGGGATTTTCGATGAAGAACGGAAATGGGTTTTTCGAGTGTCTCGCCGAAACACGGGGGGCACACACCCGCGGTTATAATTGTATCTGTAAATACAATTTGCCATTGACTTATTTATATTTTTTATGAACGAAAAACAGTAAAGAGTAATGTGCGCGTCGTCACTTTCGAGAGCGATTCGCGTGATAAAAAAAAAAAAAAAAAAATAATGACCGAGGCAAACTCTTTTTTGACGAACGAAATAACAATGAAACGACGAAAATAGCTCTGATAACGAAAGTATCGTCGGTTTATGAGAGCGAATGCCCGGGAATGTATGCGGTGTTTCCGTAAACGAGGGGCTAAAAGCGTTAAAGTACAGGGCGAGTCGGAGGGAGGGAAGAAAAGGGAGCGATATACCTAAACGAACTACTATAATATTCAGGGTTTTTAATCGTTATCATTATCGTTATAGCTATTATTATTATTATTATTATTATTATTATTATTATTATTACTGATAATATTATTACACTGATTGTTCGGTTTCAAGTTACTTTTAAAGGCATTTTGATTAAAAAGTTCTCTAGTTTTTAAAGAATACGAAAATACACGAATAAGCTGTAATTTTTTCGTTTCGTTTTTTCTTCATTTTGTTTCTCTTTCTCTTTTATTTTCTCTCATTTTCGACACGTTGATATAATAAAAACGAGAAAAAAAAATAATAATAAATAATATTACGTTTAAAAAAAAAAAAAGTAACGAAGAAAAAAAGGAAAAAAGGAGCAAAAAAAAGCGCATGGTTTGATTATTTTTGGTAATGTCTATAGAGGATCTACTATATTGTCAATAAGAGTAAAGAAAATAAATAATGTGTAAATAATACATAGTTGCTGGTTGGTTAAACGTATATTTGGAACCTTGCTAGACCACCCGTATCGTTTTCATCCCAAGGTCGAGAAACTTCTGGCTGTGTCGGCGTTTTCTGTTCTGTTTAAAAACATTCTGTTTTAATTTGAATTTTTCCATCGTTTTTCTCTCTTCTTCCCCCCCCCCCCCCCCCCCCCCAGTACTATCTCGTCTTTCTAGCTGGTGTTTGTGATCTTTCTATTGCATGGCTCGTCGCGTTCTCTCGTTTCTTCTTGGTCCATCTTTCACACTGCTCTCGCCAAAGAGATTCCGCCGGCGAAATATTACGGGGAAAGTTAAATAGTCGAAAAAAATGGCTTTGATTAAACGTGTACGGCAACAACAACAACAACAACAACAACAACAACAACAACAACAACAACAACAACAATAACAACAACCACAAGCACAACAACTACAACAACCGTCACAAGTACAAGAACCAATCGTCAAAGGATGAGATTCGTTTGTTACTAAAATACACCGCCGATAGATCCGTTAAAACCGGCGATGATTCGAGCATGGCGAACGGTGTGGAAGAGACGACGGCGACGACAACAACGATAGCGACGAAGGCGACGACGACGGCAACGGCAACGACGGCCACCAAGACGCTCGAAGCAGCGGGTATCGAACCGATAACGAGGTGCGATTGTGATGTTCCGGCTGCTCCACAACAGATACCTCACTCGCACGCTGCCGTATTAGCGAATGCTGCCACCGCGACCGCACCGGCCCTTCCGTTAGTAAGTGATTTTTGCACTTTTAATTACGTTACCTCAGATCGCTCGTTTTACTCTTTTCTCTCCTCCTCCTCCTCCTCCACGGTACGCGCGCTCCGAAAAACATCCTCTTTCGTGTCGTCATTAACAGTCCGGTGGCATTTTATTTCCCCGCACTCTCAGAAATCGAGTCTCATAGCTTTACGAAACTTTAAACTCTTCGTAGAAGCGTGCAGATCGTTGTGTGCCACGGGAGCGAGAGAGAAAAGTCAAAACGAAAGCAAATTCATCACGCTTGACTACAAAATGCCAACACTCACGTGACCCCTCTCTCTCTCTCTCTCTCTCTCTCTCTCTCTCTCTCTCTCTCTCTCTCTCTCTCTCTTTTTTCTTCCTTCTCTTTTTCTATCTACATGTCTCCATCAGGACCTTAGCAGGCCAAGTTACGCCCAAGTAGCTCAGCACAGCCGCGAGGTGCACTGTACAAAACACAAAACAACCGAGGACAAGGATGGAAATGATTAGGAGGATCGATGTCCGCGCGTGTGTAAGTCTCACCGCCTGTAAGGCTGCTTCGCTCGACTCGGGCTCTCGCTGAAATCCAGCTCAACAACACTCTCCTTTTATTACAGATATTATTCCCCATTCGATCACGATGTCTGAGGGTTTTTCCGTTTGGTTCCTACCTCACCGGGGGACCCGAGTTTGCCGATGGATCGGGATCGTCCGTAACGTTAAGCCGGTTGGCTGGCTCGTGCTCCTCCCGAGCAATCGTCGGTTGCCCCACGGACGAGCGGATCAACCGCCTACGAGAGAGAGAGAGAGAGAGAGGGAGCAAAACGATAAAAATCATTCGAGTCTTTACGTTGTACAGTGGTGAGCTCGCCTACGACGAATGTGTTATCCCCGATTATTATCGAGAACCAATGGATTGTAAAACAGTTTATCCGGTTAGAGACGAGTTAATTGCCCTACGATCGATTCAGCGGAATATCAACTGCGCGCCATCGTTGCGTAGCAGATGAAAAAAAAGAAACAACAACAAAAAAAAACGAGAAAGAGTATCATTATCGCTTTGGTTCTGTGATTTTCGAGGTACATGTTTGTTAGTCTGTAAAAAAATGTTTTAAATAAGGTGTTGATAATTCACTTCCGATCGTCCTTCTCCCTCCCTGCCTCCCTCGCCCCCTCCCCTCCCCTCCCCTCCCCAACCCCCGGCCTTACCGCCGCCTCTTTCCCACGGTATCCGCGACACGCGAAAACACCGTGTTTTTCCTCCACTCGTTGCGCAGGACCGTAATCGGGAATGAAAATGTTCAGCTCAGTGCCAAATTGTTGAAACATAACGAACGAACCCAGCAGCACTTGGTCAATGTTCCGACGCGACGAAATAGTGCGTGATTCATTCGAATTCAACCGAACACACGAAAATTTAGATTTGTTTTGTGTTTTTTTTTGTCTCTCTTTTTTTTCTTTTTTTTTTTCAATTAATTAATTAATGATTATTTTTACGCGAATGTGCCAGAAGTTCAATACGACGCGAGAGAGAGAAAGGTTGAGAGCAGAGCAAAAGTAATGAAATGAAAAAAGTTTGTAGCAGGTGTGCGAGACAATTTTGAAAAATCATTGACGCGACGACGAGCCGATAGATCTAATTACGGCAACTGATCTTACCCGTTCTCCTGTTCCACGAACCCGAGCCCACCCCTCCACCCAGCCTCGATTATCCTCTTTTTTTATACTATTGTTACGAGAGATGCGAGGGACGATTTAGATTTATGCTACGGCCGATAAAGCGAGAGACGATCGAGTCGCTCGCGTCGGCGGAATAAAAAAGGATAAAAGAATAAAAAAAAAAATAAAATAAAAAAAAACGAAAAATGGTATTTGAGCACACAATCAAGTGCCTCAAGTGTTATGTATATTACAGGAGCTTGGCTTTAGATGTTATACGATTACATGTATCTATACATTATAGTAAAGAGCGCATATGATATATTTGTTACTGATATGCGTGCAGAATTGAGGTAATGGATGCTGAACAAACAAAAAAAAACTACAAAAAAGTAAAAAAAAAAAATAATAAGAAAACGACGAAAAAAAGAAAAGAGAGGGAAGATAAACAAACCAATCTCCTGAATTATAAATGATTATCGAAGTATGTAATGGTATTTTAAGTTAGCGATGCTGCCTCGTCATTTATTTGTTTTTTTTTTTTTTTTCATTTTTTTTTCTCGTACGTATATTATACAATATCGTTGCGAATGTACAAACAATGACAACGACGACGATGACGGAGACGACGGCGACGAGACGACGACGATGACGTTTACAACGACAACGTTCGAGATTGGAGGTTTAAGGTTCGGTACAGCGCGTGTGGCTCATCCTCGTTTAAGAGCACACAAAAAACTAAAATGATGCAACACGCGCATGCGCGTTACCGCCTGCCCGCTAGCCCGGTTCTTCACATTTAATATAATGATGTAGTGCTACTGGATTGGTAAGTGCTGCCGGCCATGTGTAAAGCTCTTCCTCCAAGCAGATAGCTCTCCCGCGCGCTATTCAGTTTGTTGTTTATCCTTCTTTCGCATCCGTTGGAAATGTGCACGCGCGCTCGATGTACCCTTGAGACAAAGGGCCGAAAATAAAGTCTATTTTCTTTCGCGATTGCATCGAAAAAATGTCAAGCACTGCGTCGGCTTTCTCTCCTTCGATTAATCAATTGACAATGAGAAATGTTTTTGGTTTTTATTTTTATTTTTTTTCTTTTAATTCAACCGTTCGGAAAAATCCAAGGTGACGAATTAGTTTTTATCCATTGATTTAGACTTTCAGAAGGCTCGCAAAGAATTGAGAACAAAAAATGTTTAACGAATATATAATAAGGAACAAGCCTCGACGAACAAAAATACAATGTAACGTTTCTATTCACGGCGGCGGGGGCGGTTTCGCGAACGGGCCGGTGGCCTAGAAAGTCTGATTTTTTAACTAATATACAGAATCGTGCGTATACGCGATGTGGTGTACTACAATCTGTTTATAATCATAATAATTATTATTATTATCATCATTACTATTATTAGAACCACTATTACGATGTAAAGCGACAGATTTCAAAATTAAATACTAATTACTGTTGATTGGTTTAACGATTATTCCGACGACGAGAGATATGCTATGACATGCTATATAAAGAACGAACAGGCGGACGGTCACCGAACGAAACGGATGCACGCAACGCCGCGTGTACCCCCGTGCGCGGAGATCACCGCGTCCATCATTTTTTCTCCAGTCTTAATCGCGTATTTGAATCTACCGTGCACCGTGTGTGTGCACGCATCGTCGTAAATATATGGATGTTTCTAGAGGGGCTTTGCGTTCGTATAGGAACGGAAAAATGAGAGCGAGAGAGGGAGAAGCTCAACTAGTTGACCGAATGATCGATCAGTCCGAGAAATCATTCGAATTATGGATATTACGAACCAGCGAGTTTTCGATCGTCTTGCCGTTAAATTTACTTGCCCGCTATTGCGCAATCCCGCACGCGTGCCCAGTCTCTCTGCTCTCGCTCTCGCTAACCTCTCTTACCTCTCATTATTTACCTCGCCGTCCGCTGGCTCTCCGATCGAGCCGAGCCGAGCCGAGGGTTTCTCATAGGAATAACAGCGCGAAAAGGGAGAGCTGTGCAGGAATAAGAAACGGAAAAGTTCGACTTTTGCGAAGCGTTGGAAAATGAATTTTTTGGAAATAGTCGAGGTGCTTCGTCGACCGAGACGAGTTTAGACATAAAAACATTTCGTTGGTCTTTATGATTTTTTTTAACTACAGCGATACACCGGTAGGAAAAAAAAAAGAAGCAGGACAGCAAATAAATATATACAATATACGAATTCATTTGTTTTACGACGCGGCTTTTCAGAACACGATTGACGCTCCTTTGCCCATAATGATGATAATTATGATTATTGTTATTGTAATGAAGATTTTTGTGTAACACTGATGATTTATATTTCGCGGGTACAATAACAATATTTGAAGGTGAAACACTCGGAAAATGAATCGACATCGTTACTGCGGTTCTGAAAACAAAAAAATATTATAATACACGATCCGTTTGTTGATCAACACAGAACGGCCGAACTACTCCCATCCAACGCGTTCAGTGCCTTTTCTATACTTGTGGCTGACACATACACATACAAACATATATATACACACTGATACACGGAACACTCTGAATAATAACTCGCCCGCCCTGCTCCTGCGAACAAATCATTATATATATCGAGCTTACATTTATTCTGAATAAAATGAAAATTCCAAGGATGAAAAGATGATGTACAAGTTCGACGACGGCGACGACGATATATGAAGATGACCGTATGACAAAATAATCAACAGGTATATACTCTAGTGATAGCAGAGCGAAAAAAAAAATAGAGAATGAAGACGAGAGCGACGACTGTAAAAAATGTTAAATCAACGCGTTTATCACCGCTATATATTATATGACTGCCGGAAAATTTGAAAAAAAAAAGACGAATCGAGAGAAGCAAACGCAGCCATATGCGCTCCAACAACCCTCGCATACGTATTTTTATATATTTTCTTTCACCGTTGCGATTGACTGCTTATAAACGAGGAGAAAAAAAAAAGTAAAAGCAGACACAGAAATACAAACATGTACTGTACCTAAAATCGCGAAATGGTGGATGCGAATGTTATGCGATTGAGTTACTACGCGATATGTCCTCTAAACAAACAAATAATAATCATGATAATAATAATAATTAAATAATGAAAAATTAAATGAAAGATGGAAAAAGATGTAAGAAATGGAAGCAAAGGGAATATCCAAAAAGAATAATAATTCGTAAAAAGAAGATGGCGATTATGGATGGAAACGCGAGATGACTGAATGAAATAAATGTGTACTACTTATAATAAATAAAAAAATATAAATGATCGATCACGCAGTTCGTATATTAGTTGTGTACCTACGGCTTAGTTACTCGCGTACATCGAGTGTCAACGTTGTAACACGATATGATGTTCGATGACTTTTTGGAATACCGATAACCGTATTTTCACCGCCTTTGTCATTTTTTTCCTTATCAATTATCACGAAACGGAATGGACAAACAAAGAGAAATTTTCGAAAAGAATTTTCAAAAGAATCGATAAGTCGCTGATCACGAGACAGGATCGTAGGCTGAGCCGCGCGTATACATCCAATATATAGACATACTATAATAATGTGCGGTATTATTTTACGGTACGAGACCTTAATTTTTGCGTTTCTTCTTATTGTAGAGAACATAATTGCGGCGCGGTGACTGTGTGCTACTTTTTTTTTATGTACTGTTTTAATATTGAGTGTACATACATATAGAAGATTTATCAATCGCGCCCACGTCACAATTATTAATATATATAAATAAATCATTTGGGAGAATATTTAGAGTTATATATATATGTAGATATAAGAACGAAATACTTTGTACATAATATAAATAATAAAATATAAATAGATATACGTATATCTAGCTCAATATAGTGTGCATATAAATTAGTGCCCTATACTCGATCCTCGAGGTCGCGAAGATAAATTTTTTTGCTTGTTAATTGAATTGAGTAAATGTTCAAAGCGACGCGCGAATATTACAGAAAGTACGGATACGGTTCAAACAACAAAATGACGTTGCAGTAATTTTACCGGTGTCAGCTGTTTTTCTACCTTGCATACATGTAATTGTTTATTACAAGTGTATAAGCGACGAGGTCGAATCTGGTCGTTGAACGAAGAATACGTGGGGGGGGGGAGGCACAAGCGGCCGGTGTGTGACAACGAGAAGATGATCCCAGGGATGATGCGACGATGCGCATGCGCCACCGACGGGTCCTCTGACGGACAGATAAATAAAACATATGAATATATCAGTCATTTGACTTTGACTCGTTCCCTCCATAAACTTCATAACCAAAAATCTCTACGATCTTCAGTTTTTAGTTTAAGTTATTTAACAACGAAAAATTGACGATTTTTACTTGCCCACGGTGACAATGGAAATTTGAACTTCTTATTCATCTCGTTTGACAACCATCAGGTAATAATACACGATCAGGCATGTTCCGAAAGTATGTTTTGTAGCCTGCTGTCAACTCCTGTGGCACGCTCGATAATTCTTACCACTTTTTGACGTCGTGTATGCATAACCATTATTGTACTTTTTTGTCCAACGTTGATGCAAGTTTCTACTCAGTTTATTCCATGCAAAAACTGTATGAAAAAAATTAAATCAAGTATCAACTGCCTCATTTTGCTACTAGCTTTACTCGAAGATGGATATTTTGGAGGATCCAACCTTCAGAAACAAATACCAAAAACACAAATTGAGGGTGAAACGATGGGAAAATAGTTTCAAGGAAAAGTATGCTCGTAAACCAAACAAGGTAAGGGGAGCAGCGAGGAAACGTATCAGAATCACTGAAGACAAGCCAATGAATAAGTTTACGAACTTAATGTTACGCTTTGCAGGATGACATCAGAGCAGCTGACGAATCCATCAAAGAGTCTTACAAAATGTACTACAAACTCAAGACTCAAGCCCTGGAGGAAACTCTTTTGGATATAACTTTTCCGGATGAGTCACAGGCTAATATAACTGCGAATACAAGCGGAGGGGCCGATGCTTCATGGAACTCTGAACTCAATTGTACAAACCTGGACATAACGCCGACCGACGCGTCAGTGAGGAACTCGGAGAACATAGATCCGGGAATATCATTAGCAGACTCCTCCGACTCGCAGGGCGTAACTACAACAACAAAGAGCGAAGAAATGCCCAATGTTGAAGGAGTTTGGGGCTCACATTTGAACAAAGACAAAAACACCGAAGCTTCTTCAAAAACTAAGTCCAATCTTGCCATAGGTCGTTCAACGAGTTTCCAACTATCTCGAAAGTTATTTTCCTCTTCAAATTTAACCAAGAGGAATCCTCGAAAATCCCTCTCTATGAACAAACTCAAGACCGCGAAATCGACTCTGGAGGAGAGCGTGAACGAATCGTCGAGTCTCGAAACCACCGACGGTTTTGATCCGAACGAGTCGAACGTGTTCGGCGATACGTTAAAAGTCATCAGTCAGGATCTAACGAAATCAGCGCCTCTACCAACGAACGCTATCGATCGTTTGATCAAAGGTTTTCCAGGAAAAACAAATCGCGAAGTGAATTATGCCTGGTTGGAGCGTTGTACAAAAGAGGACCAGCATCTCCCGGCCGAGCGCGCTATTTACGATCCTAATCGTTTGTCCGGTACGAGCGATTCGGGTATCGATTCAATGAACACGAGCGATACGCCGACATTCGTCGACGTTCCAAGAGACACCCAGCTCGCTGAAGCGGAGCTAACGGATTCGGAGGATTTCGTTTGCAAAAGCGATTCCGAAGAAGAGTACAACGGACGAAAGGTGGTAGGTGGGAAAGTGCGACGCAACAAGCGCATGAGGAACTCCGGCTCTTTTCCCGAAGGCCACTCATCTCCCATGCCCCTGGTCAAACGAAGGTGTCTCGCTCAAGACAACGGCAGTCCGATCGACGCCTCCGTTTCCGCTGACAAGCCAATTCCGGCCGCGACCAAAATCATCGTCACCGAAACGAAACCGGAAACGAGAGAAAACGAAGAGGCGAGGAAGGTGGATGCAGCGACAACGAAAAATAACGGAGGTAGAACGAAGCGACAGGCGAAAAAGACGACGCCGGCAAGCGTCAAGCGAACCTCTGCCAGAACGAGAAAAACAGCGGAAACGAAAGGTGTTGTTGCAAGAGCTAATAAACGCGTGACGCGAAATAAAATGCCAAAGAAAGCAGAGGCGGAGGAAGAGGAGAAAAAGGACGATGAGAGTTGTCGAGATGTAGGAAGTGTCGAACAAGATTCGAGCACGGGAATGTACGGAGTCGAAGTCGTGGAGCAACTCGTTCCACGCTTTGCAATGCCTCAAAGTACGAGCGGCAATCTCGTCGAGGATTTCTCACGGTCCGTCGAGAGTTCGATTTCATCGAGTGAGAAAGTAGTCTCGAGTACTTGTGGCGGCCTTGGCGGTTCTGGATCGAACGAAACGTCAGCGGCCCGTGCAAGACTCGAAAAGAAAATAGCCTCCGGTACGGTAAATCAAAACTTCGTTCGTATAAATCTAAAGAAGAAAGTATTCGTCAGAGGGAAGAAAAATTTCAACTCTTCGAAATATCGTAAGAACCAGTGGAAGCAGAGAAAGAAGGAATTGTCATCGAGCGAGGGAGCTCTCGATTTGGCCGATTTGGCAGAGAAGAATGCTGGGGCTTGTTTCAAATGTGGAGAAACGGGACACTTCGCGAGTCGCTGCACAGCCGCGAAGGGTCATAATTTGCTGCCGATCGAGGACGTGCCGGAGGAAGGCGTGGAGTTTTTGACTCTCGAGCAAGTTGAAAAAATGGCGAAAGAGGAGGCTGTCGCTGCCCACTGCAGGAGAATCGACGAGTTACCGATATGCCCGAGTTTTTCCGAGAACGCGAGCGAAGCCGAGGAGGACTGGAAGACGGACGACGAAGAGGCCCATTTCAAGGGGCATAAAATTCCAGAAGATCTGTTAGCGAAGCTCGGTATGTCACAGAGCATCAAGGGGGTCGTAGGCGGCTCGGAGGACGCAGCCTCGGGGCCGATATACCAATCGAACCCGGATGGTAGCCTGATCGAAACACCCGACGAGGTATTCGAAGCCCTGAGGCTCTTTGGTCACGAGAATTTCCGCGCGGGCCAGGAAAAAGCGATAATGAGAATACTGTCGGGGCAATCGACTCTGGTGACTCTCTCAACGGGATCCGGCAAGTCACTGTGCTACCAATTGCCGGCTTACTTGTATGCGAAACGCTCGAGATGCGTGACCCTCGTGATATCGCCCCTCGTTTCTCTCATGGACGATCAAGTAACCGGGGTGCCGAAATTTTTGTCTGCGGCCGCTTACCACACCGGACAAACCCCCAAGGTCAGAGAGCAAATAAGCCAGAAGATCAAGGACGGCGAGCTCGACATTATTCTCGTTTCACCCGAGGCTGTCGTCGCCGGTGACAAGACCAACGGTTTCAACTCGCTCTTTAGGCAACTCGGACCAATCGCTTTCGCCTGTATCGACGAGGCTCACTGCATATCTCAATGGTCCCACAATTTCCGTCCTTCCTACCTGATGCTCTGTCGTGTGCTCCTCGAAAAATTGGGCATCAAGACTATTCTGGGTCTGACGGCCACGGCGACCAGGGCTACCGCTTCGAGCATCGTCAAACACTTGCACATACACGACGGCCTGGAGGGCGTCATATCGGATATTCCTATGCCGAAAAATTTGACCCTGACCGTTTCCAGGGACGAGCAAAGAGACCGGGCTCTCGTCGAGCTTCTTCTCAGCCCGAGATTCGCGGAATGCGACTCGATTATTGTTTATTGCACGAGGCGCGAGGAGTGCACCAGAATTGCCGGAGTCCTTCGGGTCTCTTTACAGGTAAATCGCGATCGGTCATCACTCGATTATTTTCATTCTCTCATCTTTCGTAAATTGTGGCTAATTTTGTTTCCGCACAATCGACAGAACTCGAGACAGGACGAGGCGGCTTTGAAAGGCTCCAAATGTTCGCCCCACGCCGAAGCTTATCACGCCGGTCTGCCAGCGGCTCGACGCAAAGTCGTCCAAAAATCCTTCATGACCGGCCGAACGAGGATCGTCGTTGCCACCGTCGCTTTCGGCATGGGTATCAACAAATCCGACATCAGATCCGTCATCCACTACAACATGCCAGGGAGTTTCGAAGGTTACGTGCAAGAAGTTGGACGAGCCGGACGCGACAATCTTCCCGCTCATTGTCACCTCTTTCTCTCACCCGTGGTACGAAATTCCTGCCTCTTTTCCTCTCGTCTCAACTCTGTTCCTGCGGACTCAAACCCTCATATATGGAATTGTACTTGCAGCAAGACGCCGATAAGCTGGAGCTCCGCCGTCACGTATACGCGAATAGCGTGGACAGGCACACGATCCGTCGTCTCCTTGGAAAGATTTTTCTCCGGTGTTCGTGTCGAAGCGCGAAATCGTCGGAGGCGGATGGTTCCGATGGGAACTCGAGCGAGAAGCGGCAACGTTGTCCCGGTCACGAGGTCGCGATACCCATTGACGAGACTGTCCGGGCTCTCGATGTTACGGAAGAAATCATATCCACACTGCTGTGCTATCTCGAGCTCCATCCCAAAAGATTCGTCACCGTTTTATCCTCCGTTTACGCGAGAGCTGTTGTCTCGAGTTACGCCGGTCCAGGAGCGCTCAAAGCGGCTGCGCAAAAGGTAGGAAATACCGGCGAGACTCCCTCGACGATTTTTTATACCATTGCTGTTATCGAACTCTCGTTCGTTCCAGTCACCGCCTCTCGCAATGGCGATAGCCCTCGACTTGAAAAAAGGAATCTGTCACGACCAGAGCACCGTGGTAGAATTCCCCGTAGTCGATGTAGCAGCCGCTATCGGTTGGGACAGCGGTGTCGTCAAGAATCACTTGAAACAATTGGAATGGGAAACCGGTCGGTGGTCGCGAGCATATTTTATTTTGCCGATAAACAAACCCAAACAAAGCTGAAGGTGAAAACTGTTACGATTGCAATTCTCTTTGGTTTTAACAGCGACGGAAAGTACGACGTCACAGCGTTCAGCGATATCCGTAAAGTTTGACACCCTCGGATTGCGGGTCAGAGCACCGGGAGATTTGACGGATGCGGAGCTCGACGAGGCACTGGAGGCGCTCGCCGATCGCGCTCGATCTCAGGAAATTTCAGCGTTGCGCCAGCTCGAAACTATTCACTCCTCCCTCGAGAAATACAGTACCAGGAATGTGCACCAATGTATGCAACTCGACGATGATATTTCCTCGAAATCGGAGCTCCTCAAGCAAACGATAAGGCAATACTTTGACTCGGAGCCTTCCGGTAACGAGTCCGGGCCGGTCCCCCTTCCACAGGTAAAAGAGCACATCGATCGCTGACAGATGAGTAGCGTGCGAACCTCCCCAATCTCGAATGAAAATATTTCGACCTTTTTCCAGGAAAACGGAGCCTCGAACGAGAGTGAAATAACGAGCGACGTCCGTTGCCTGATATCCAGCTATCGCGATACCAATTTTACCGGACGAGCCGTCGCTCGAATATTTTATGGTATTCACAGCCCAAATTATCCAGCTCTCACGTGGAGCCGCTGTCGTTTTTGGAGATGCCACCTCAAATCGGATTTCAACTTGATATGTCGCATCGCCAACAGAGAAATATTAGCGATGCGTTGAGGTCGGAATACTATTCCTTTCGTCAAATATAATATATTTTTGAAATATTCTTACACTTGGGTAGACAATTTTTAATTAAAAAACTACAGGATTACGTTTACGTACTCAGCAACGACTGAAGCAGTAGAGGCACCAGTACAGCAACAACGGACATCATTTTACAGTGTATATAAATGTTTCATCAGGTTTTTATTACCGAGTCCCTACGATGAGTTACGACTAGTTATGAAAAACCAAGGGGTGAGATGGAAGGGTATGATTATTGATAAAATCGTCGTTCAAACAAATACTTCAGATAACAAGTTTATTATAAGTAAATATAGATGAATAAAAAAAACTGTTCCCGGCCATCAGGTAACCGCTCTTTTCATGTAATTACATTGTCTCAGAAACTTGTGCATTCTTATCTCTTGTATTTTGCCGACCTTGTCCATGCAGTTTTCGTTTTGGCAGAGAGCACAAAATTCTGAAGTAACACCGTGGAAAGGCGATCGAAAAAAAACGTTGGTGTTTTTCAGGCGTTTGTTCTTGTGATGGGTCCAAATGTGGAAAACGACCTCGAAGATGGTAAACAGAGCGAGAATCCACCGAAAATAGACGATTGCAACGAGGAATAGAAATATCGGGTTTGTTTGGGCAAAGGAAGTACCGGACACGGGCTCGACGTCTATGAATTTTTCGTCTTCGCGATCGCTCCGTCGTCGTCCCTTCCCCGGTTTTTCCTGCCGCCGCTTTTTTCGTTTTTCCTTTTCCAACGTATTCAGCTGATCCTTAACCTCGCGAGGTATCTGAAATCAGTTTTGTTTCGCGCGGCATGACGTTCGTGTGAAAGTTTTCGGACCGGCGTCGCGTGTCCTTATTATCATTATTATTCATAGTACCTGAAAGGGAACGCGTCGACGTTTCATTCCAATTTTGAGACCGCCTATTTCGGGCTCGCCAGTTTCCGCATTGTTGACGGGCGGTGACGATGAGACCGGACGAACAATACTCTCGCCCGTTTCCTCGTCGATAAATACGTGTTCCATACCGCCGCACGTAAAATACTGCTCGGCGTTGCAAACGCGATCGTGACGAATCCCTCGGTATGAGGGATGAAAAACAAAAAGAAATCAGATGGTGTTTATAACACGTGATGGGGCAGGTAGGCGCTGGGGAAAGGAAGAGCGGTGCAGTATAAAAATATTGTATTGTTGCGCGATGCGTCGTTCGTATCCCCGCAATGAAGCCGGGTCACCGGGGTCACTTCCCGGAAACAATGGAACCCAGCACCACCGGCCACTCGGCGAACCACTGGAAATACGGAAAAACTTGTCGAATTTAATTGATACATCCAAACTCGCTCACATTTTTATAACTATTATTTATTTTCACTCATATTTTAATTGCTTTATGGGATAAAATCCGCTCACACCGGATTGCTCTTTGGCAACTCGTTCAAATTGCAATTTACTGTACAACCGATTCGACGAAAATCAACAACACATATAGCGACCAAATTTATTCTGTTGGGACGATTCGTGTAACCACAACCATAAATAAATTCGTTTGAAAATTTCACCATAAAAACAGTCGACTGCCAGTATTTCCTTGTCCTTATATTTCGATCGAAAGAAAATATACACGACGACGAACAAACGCGCAGCAACAGGTGTGCCGTACGCGCAAAACGAGTGAAAAGCGACAGTGGCGTGAGCGATAGGGGGGCACTGCCAGTGACGAACTGCTTTTAAATTACGGACTACCGCGGATGTGCACCGTTTCGAGTTTTCATATAGAGAAAGCACACAAAAGATCGGGGTGTCGGGTTGTCGATATCGAATTCGATTGTGCATATAATTGCACTACTAATGAGAGAATCTTAATCGAAAAATTATGACGTTTAAGTTGGAAAGTTATTCAACTCCGTGAGCGTATTATCTTAAAAATTGAATCATATCGAAATTAGAACCGAATCGACAGGGTCTAGATTCTGAAGTACAAATTAACGAATGTATGGTAACCTTGATCATGTACCGTTGATGAGCTTTCGTTGTAACTTACCTTTCTTATTATGTGCAGTAATACAAACAGATTGTATTATTGACGCCCAAGGTTGTTATATAATACGAGGGAAGTACAACAGGTGGTGGGGGGGGGGGGGGGGGGGGAGATAGCGCGGCGCTGTGCAGGTAATCTTTCAGTGATTAACTGTTAGTTTTTATGGGTCAGTCGGGCGAATACCCAAAAAATTTGACAGGACATAAATCTTTGACGATTGCTTCGTTGAACGTCAGTTTTATAATATTAACAACGCGTTGCACTGTTACTCGCGAAATATTTGGCAAAAGTCGAATCACAGCCGAATACTACGTGTAACATCGCAGCAGGGGGGAGAGCCCGTAAAAACACTCGGCAGCACGTCCATGTTTGCGTCATGCTCTTTTTATTTTCTTTCCTTTTTTTTCGTCAACAGCGCCACTTTTAAACCTTGTTTACTGCTGTTGTTCTCGACATCCAAGCCACGATGAACGTTGAAATGGAAAGAATGGATTCTTACAAATGTTCATAAATTGAAACGAAACGAGAAATGCTTTTCCAAATTTACAGTGTAGGAAACATTAATATTAAAAAAACGGTAAAAATGACACGGCCGTAACGATCTACCGGATTGTATCACGATATCGAACGATCCCACGAATGCGAATGGTGCTGAAATATTTCTTTGAGGAAACTACAATTTTATTGCCATCATTTTTGCGTTCGAGTTAGAAAAAAAAATAACGAAAACGAAATGTTATTGTCCGAACGTATGTACTTCGTAATTGACGTGTCAGGAGCCAGAATCAAGAGAAACAAGCCAGAGCATATAGAACGGATTCAGAGATATTTATTCGTCGTCTTGTACAACAGTAGTTTTCTCAGATACGTACAGGCCGTCCAAGAACTTTCTTATGTCCTTGTTCTTGACTGTGGTAGATTGTTGGATGAGGGCAGCTGAAGGAAGAAAAAAAGCATAAGGATAAATAGAGATACAAGAAAACGACAATTGGTTTGATACGACAGAGTGCTAAAGCTTTTCTTACCTGATCTAGACACATCTTCTAGGGAGTTACCCTCCAAAATGAGTTCGTCCTTTTGTTTAGTCGAGTTTGTAACGGTTACACCCGGTGCCATTTTAACACGACGAATAAACTTTTCTCCCAAGAAATTACGAATTTCAATGACGCTGTTGTTCTCCGTTGTGACACAGTTGATGGGAAAATGGGCATACACCGCTCGCATTTTGTACAAGTAACCTTTTGTCACTCCCTTGAGCATATTCTCAATGTGGGAGCAGACGGTACGCACCGCTGCCAGTTCCTTCTTTGTCCCGAACCATTTCTCAACTTTGAGCGTCCTCGAATTGACCATCTGCGGTTAAAACAGTATTGTATTAGAAGGTGGAACAGTACTTTAGGTGCCGAGTTGTTTACTTTTAACAAAGGCTAGTATCAGAATAGGATCTATCATTTATCCAATGTTCAAATGAAGGGGAATCCGTCAAATCATCATTTGTTGTTGTCCATTGCACATAGCAACTCAAATGGGGTCTCAGCCCCAATTAAATGTTTTTACGATTGCGAAGAATAGTAAGCACTTACACGAATGTCAAGGGCGAGATGCTTGAAGGATCGTTTCAAAACTCCTCGGGGTCCTTTGACCGTGATCGTTCGGGACTTTACCGATACGGTAAGTCCCTCCGGGATCTTGACCGTTTGGTTCGTAACGATCTGCTTCATCCTGTAGCTGGAACAACAAATTTCGCAATTACTGTGGTGCTTTCGGTGAAATGCACCGATCCGTTTAACCTCAACCGGTACACTTTTCTCTCCTTGTTTTCATTCTCTTCTCATCAACTATTTAGCACTATTTTTGCACTGAAACACTGTTGATGCATGGTACGAGAATGAAATCATAGGATAATACGTGACAGGTAGGGTCGAGGATGAAAAGAGAGGTTATACAAATCTTTATGAAATTAGCGAAAAAGAATGGTACACGCGAGATGAAAACTATTATTTCACGGCAATCGATGAGATTCTCTCAAAATTAGGTAAAACACTGATAAAATTGTTGAATAGAAGATCACAACGGATCTCGTGGATTATGTTGATGCGTTAAAAATCTTTTACCTTACGCACGCTACAGTACAACCGGAAAAGAAGGTCCTAGCGAAAGAAACACTCGTTAAAAATTCATTCGACAAGTTTGTTGATGATGAATTCTCATCCGCTTAAATTCCCTAGGCCATAAAATCACCACAATCCACTAGTTTACCACACCGCCACCATCCCGCCGCCGGCGCTCCCGCCGCTCTGTTGTCGTGGGTACATTGGTAGTACTGGCATCAATTTGTGCGCCCGGAATTTGAAAATTTTTGATCCTGAAAAAACTCTTACCGCCATTATTATACACAACACAATTTCTTTCTTGAACAAACAGTAATAAATCACTGGCTCATAAAAATTAGAACATTAGAAGTTCCAAAAAGAACGATGAAAAAACAATGCACACGAGAACCACCAAGACTCACTTTTTCATTCCACCATATATATATATATATATAATGAAAAGAATAAAGTTATTTTACATATACAAAATTTTATGAAAACAATAACCAGAATTCGTAAATGGATTCTGGTTGTTTACGAATAGAATCTGTAATATCAGTTCAATTATTGGATATACTTATAAATAATGTGATTGCTGCATCATCTCAGATCAGAGTGTATATTTGCTACTTTAAGCGTTTTTACCCGTCAAACATAGAATGGACTCTAGATTTCTAGATGAATTCACTCAACAGGACACGCTTATTGATAAACATCTGAATCGACGACTGCTAAAAAAACCTGATTCAATTCTGAAACTATAAAATCAAAACATCTGTAATGACAGAAGTATAGAAACAGTGATCGCAACAGTAAAGGCCTTGGTGTATCGTGTAACCGTGATAACCTATCGTGTCTCGCGTAATTTGTATTGCAATTGGAGGTTAGAAAGATGTCATATTATTTTGTTATAATTGGGCACACTGACAATCCTTTGTTTGAAATTGAGTTCAGCAACGCAAGCAAAGACACTAAAGTAAGTTGACAAGAATGCTCGTTCTCAGAATCAGAAGTAGCATTTGTGATAACAATAAAACACATAAAAAAACAATGTGACGATATTCCGACAGAAAGAGGATCACGCCCATTTGAACCAGTTTATTGCACACGCGGCGCTTGATCTCGTCGACGAGCACAAATGGAAAACTAGCAATATGCATCTAAAAGTAGTTGACAAATTTAACCAGTGGTTCGTCAGCGCATTTGTCACAGCTACGCAAATTCGTTTTCTCATGGTTCACGACAATAAAAATGAGGATGGAATTAAAAATTTCTTTAGCGAAATGTACGAAGCTTACATCAAGGTGAGCAGAGTACTCTTACTAATCCAAAAAAATCATTATTTCTCCTCGTGTTTCAATCATTTGCGAGGTGGACAAGGATTCAATTAGACAATGCAAAAAATATCTTTGATAATCTAAATAGAAATTAAAAAAAAAATTTCCCAATCTATATTATTGTTTGCAGTATTCGATGAATCCATTCTACGAGCCCAATTCACCCATTAATTCGGTTGGATTTGACAAGAAGGCTCAATTGTACGGTAGGAAGTATTTGTCCTTCTAGAAATAAATTATTGGTGGAACTACGTTCAAGTTGTCTTTTTTTCAAACTGGGTCTGCATGGATTTTCCAGTGTATATAAAAAGTAACCGAAGGTCTGCATTACTTGTTACCGAAAGAATTAGCAGGCAATCTATTCTTGAGTGAACATTTTGTTAACTCTGAATCTCACTCCATTTTATTCTTCGAAATTATACTTGCAGCGCGATGATGAAAGTAGTGTGAATTTTGACATATATCCTTTACGCAGATTTAATGACTTAAGAGGCGTAATGAGTTGTCGTAATCATGATTGATGATTCATTGAAAAATGTATATTTTTTATTTTCACATTCAATAGAGATAGCCACGAGACTGATATGTACTAGTATCATTAGGGTATGAACTACCGAGGCAGAAATTATGAAATAAATAATAATAATAATGATAATAATAGCGATGACGACGATGATAATGTGGGAGTGAATGACAGAAAAAAGGAGGAATGAAATGAAAAATTTAGATAGAACTAGTTTTTGGTAGCGGCCTCAAAGGTGATATTTCTCGTGGTCGTTCGTGAAATTCTTGAAAACAGGGAACTATGCACAAATTAATCTGACACTCGGGACAATGATATTTTGTTTTTCTCCGTAATATACGTCCATGGGTGTCGATCGTGTTCCAACAATGGTTGCATCCCAGGGCGGGTCCGGGTCGCTGAACGGGACAGTGACCGCGTTGATCGCTCGAGCCTTCGCGCGATAGTGTTCGATTTTCCGACGCGGACGTATGCGGATTTGTACTACTCGTCTGCAAAAACAATAAAACGTTTGAGTTAAAAGGTAAATTATTTTTCTTCCCGGTTTGCGCTAATGGAATTTTATTGATTATAGAAAAAAAAGTGTATTCGATTGATACTAACCTGAGGGGCGGAGGAGCTTCTCAACAATTCAGCAGGAACGAGCCTAATTCCACCTCCACCACCGGAATTGCTCGGGACCGTGGGAGCGGATTCTCTGCTCGTCGATATTTGGCACTTGGCGGTGAGGTCCTGGCGCGTCGCTGAGGAGGCCGTCACCGGCGTACCCTCGTCGATTTTAATGAGCGGTATGGGGTCGGTGCTTTTTGGGCTGGAGCACGTTCTACCTCCAGGATATTCGGGATTGGAGTGTTGACGCTGGATCCAATAATTGGATGAGCTCGGTGCCGCTTGTTGACTGGGTAATAGGGGATGAGAGTGTTGTTTTACGAGATACGAAGGTTGTGGTACGGTCAAGAGATTCGTGGGAGCAGGAGCAGCGGCGTTGCTCGTTGTCGTTGCGCCACTTGTATCGACGCTGTCGTCCCAGCTCTGTTCCCGAGAGCTGCTCGTCAATTTAACGTTCGGTGCTGTTATATGCGGTGACGATGCGGAGGATGAGGAGGACCAAGCGGTTGATGCGGATGCTCCAATGCGGGGCGAGCCAGGTTCACTCTCGGGCGATCCACGTTGACCGGGTTCCGATTCTTTTTTCACCCGCGGTTGTCTCATCAACAGACGACCGTGTTTCGTTCCAATTTGTTTTTGCTGATGTCCTGGTAAAACGTCCAATTCGGTTATTTCCTTTCTTTCGTTCTTGTAATTCGCTCTATTCCCTCCCTTCCCACCCTTCCTTCTACGAGAGGCACGCGCGTTTGCTCGATTATCGATTCTTAGCGAGTCGAGGATGAATATTTGCGCGCGATGCTGCCACAGAAACGTCAAGTATTTATCAATCCTTCATCGACGTATGAGCTATGCGAATCAATTGGGATTGTACGAAGATGAGAACAAAAAAAAAAACATTCGCAGCAGTATTTTCATACATTTTTAAATACTTTTCTTTTATTCCGAACTATATAAACGAAAAAAGGTCCTCAAGTGTCAAGTTTTCTTTTTCTTCGCTATACATAAATACATATTTACATACACATACATACATACATCTCTATATAATAATGTATATATGCGTGTACGAATATGTATACATATTAGTATAGAGGATGCGGTACACACACTATGCGCGTCATATACGGTACCAAATTAACGTATGCATCAAGTATGTGTCTATACGCTACCATAGATATACAGCGTCGTATTACGAATAACTAACATTTCACATAGACAATTCGCTTATTGAACAATTATTTAATAGTCGTGACTATCGGTTACCCTAAACGAGTCTTTATCCAATAACGAATTTTGTTCCTTTTTCTTTCTATTGATCGTCGGCATTAGATTTTCTTTGTCCTTGAAAATTGGCGATCGCCTCCGTTTTACAAAAACATAACGAATAAAATCGAGCGTGATAAATGAAGATAAAAACGAAGGAACGGCGATCTATATATTTATGCAGCTATGTACAACACTCTTCTGTTTCCAGTTGAGATACATTTTTTCAAAACACTCTCTTTTTTTTGCTATTCACCAGTGTACGTGTGTTTACCCTCAAGTGTACTTATCAATTCGCTTCGAATCGGAACAACGACAATATATAGACCGATGAAAAAATGACCATTACGAAAGTGCACCCGTGCGCGAGCGACATCGCTTTCCGATATCGCGATGATCAATTTTTGCTGCTCTATTTTTTCCTCATACTTTGTACAATCTTTTCGAAATTTGAAGAAACGTTGATGATAAACTAAACGTTCTAAAGCGTCCTTATTCTCGATGGAAAATATTTCATTTTTTATCTCACTTCGTAGCACCGAGCTATCCAAAGCGTATTACTCCGGTACGAAAATCCACAAATAATACATCGACACATGAATCATAGTAACCACGTTTCGAGTCCATTTGTCAAAGTATTAATTCCATATTTATATTCACGGAAGAAAGATAATAGAATAAAATTGATAACTGACTTAACAATGTGAACAATATCCGAAGCTTTCTCCACTACGATCGGTAAATTATTTAAAACATAATTAAGATAAAAAACCGATGGGTCGAGTCCTTGTAAAATCTTGTTGTTCGTTTTTTTTTTTTATTCTTGTTGGATCGCTTCCTGACAGTGTTCAGCACCAAAAAATGGAAAAATGATCGAAGCAATGTGTACTGGAACCGTCGACGTTCAATGACTAATTTCCATCGTTCGCGCTTGTTCGAGTCTTCGCGCTTTTGATTTTCTTCTCGAAAAGCTAACGAAAGTAAAATGACATTTCGAATGTACGATATGACGGCACGACTTTCAGTTAATTTTTTAAAAGATTGCGCGTCGAGCGTTGTTACAAGGCTCATTCATAGCGAACGAATAAATAGAAAGTCACGAGAAATGAAATATGAAGCGGGAGAGAGGCTCCCAGAAATCCAATGCGATAAATCAATTCGACGCTCGAGTCGAACCCTGGGTATGACAAAATCATTTCTCTGTAACCATAATTTTCGTAAAAATACATTGAGTCGGGTGGAGAGAGGCGATAAAAATAGCCTGATGGGTAAAAGCCTCGTATGTGTTTAGAAATAAAGGTGTGTTATTGGTTGATGAACAATGGTTTACGAACAACAATTATACATAGTAAGAAGAATCCAAGTTAATGGTTAGTTGCGGATTTCGTTTGATCCATTCACCGAGATAAATAATATCGTTCTTTTTGCACATTCGATGTACGAAAGTATAGTGTCGATGGCGTAATAAATGATGAAAAACGCGGTCTAACGATAAGGAAATAAAAAACGATAATTAGCAGTAAACGATGATGATGATGATGATGATGATGAGGATGATGATGATGGAAATTATTGATCGGAACGTAGTAGCTCGGCTCACATAGAATTGTAATTGACACCGTGTAAATTAATGGGCATGGTGGAGCTTGGTAATGTATAATCGGTGTGCCTGCTGTCGATGTATCCGGAGAGCATGGCGTGCGGGCTATGAGCTGTGAGCATCGTGTGCGTCGGATGTGTATTGTGTGTCGTGTGAGGCGTCGTTGGTGGTCCCATCGGGGTTGGACTTTGGGAATTGACGGTTTGTGAAGAAGTAGCTGGCGGTGGGGGTGGCGACGAGGCTGTTTCTTGTTTGACACGGGATTTCAAGCTGGGACGATTGTTCGGATATCCACGTTTTTTGTACTCGAGCCACAAGGTACGATTGTTAACGCCGAACATTCGAGCGGCTTTACAAAAGCCGATACCACCGTAACGAACCGCTTCGAGTGCCCGAATGAAGTTTTCATCCGCTTGAGGATTGGTCGATCTTTTCCTCTTGATCGTAGCCTGCGGACTCGCGCAAGGACTTTGACAATTGCTCGGGCATTGAGTGGGTCCTGGGGATTGTCCACCGGCGCTACCCTGGCCGCCGTTCCCACCGCCGCTACCTCCGATTCCTCCTCCCGAATTCGACGAATGTTGCTGCTGTTGCTGCTGTTGCTGCTGCATCGAACCATGGCTCGGTGAATCCGGATAATTGGTCAACGCACAAATCGGCCCCCCGGGCGTCGACGTACCCGTACCCCCGCTACTTCCGCTGCCGCCGCCGCCGCCACCACCACCACCACCGCCACCACCCGATTGATATTGATGCTCGCTGATGCTCGATGTCGCTGATATTTCGGGTGTCGTAAACGCCGACGAGGCTTGGACCGACAGATTCGTTTGACACGAGGACAGAGCGAAACGCGGATACGTGTGCTCCATTATTGTCCATTGCAATCCTGTAGAACAGACCAATTTCATCTTTGGTCAGCAAGCATTTAAATAGCAACCAAACATTCTTTCTTTCTTTCTTTCTTTCTTTTCTCCTTTATTATATTTCTTTTTCTTTTCACCGCAATATCAGCCAATCCAATTTTCAAGGATGAATTTCAATCCCGAGTAACAGTACCAGACAAAACTAATGCCGTTGCAAACCTGCTGGTCTCAACGACTTGGCACGTTATCTAGCTCGCCTCTACCGCTCAAAAACCCGCTCGATCTTTCGCGCTATTTTTTTCAAACTTCTATGTACAAAGGTAAAGCAAATAAATAAAATCAGATTTTCAACTACTCTCTACTGGTAACTACTCTCGTTATTTTATCTTTCTACACCATTACTCTCGCATTCTATTTGTCCGAGTATCTTTAGTTGTAGTGCGAATTGATTAATTCAGATACAAAGTGTGTCTCTGAATCGATTAACCGATCGCAACGAATTCACCAATTCCTGGTTGGCGTCCGGACCAACTTTATTCAAGATATTAAACGAAAACGAATCCCCCGCCGGGCTCAATGAAGTAGAGGGAAAAAGAAAATTCTGGCATGGCACAGATACATATTCAAGCACAGCTTACTTGGACCGAGTTTTGAACCTACGCGCGTTGTTACATTATTTTCATTTTTTCAGATCTTTCGCCATTTTTTTCTCACTGTTACTAAACCCTCGTTGCAAGAGACAGGGACACACATGGACACGTGGAGAGAAATCAGCTGTCAAACGCTCTCTCCCCCCCCCCCGATGGTTAACAAATCTATCAATACCCTAGCGATATGTGTGCGATGTATCTGTGTGCCATAATTTTGTTTTTGTTTCACTAGCAGATTAAAGAGGTTTATTGAACGATTGATCGACTGATATGTGCACTTATTTGATCGTGTTAATTGTTGCTGCTGTTGCTTCTATTGTTGTTCATTTCTCATTTATTCTCATTATTATTTTGTAACATAAAGTTTGTCAATAGTCATTCTCGACTCATGATCGATCTCATTTTTCGCTCTATTATCATGTCAAACGTCTGTTGATTCCTTTGTGCAAAATACTTGAACGCATCTGTGCCAGCATTATTAATGTTATTATTATTATTATTATTATTATTATTGTATATTTATAATTATTTAACATCCGCAACGATACGCGCACGGGTTTTCCATTGCTCCTCTCTCTTTTCGAGGCATGCCATACGCGTATTTATCTGTACATATGATTTGATCGATTGATAATATTCGTGACGAATAACTTTGCTGTCGTGCCATTGCGCGAGGAAAGATATTCTCCCTTTCGCTTTATAAGCCATTGTCAAGTAATCAACAATCGTCATATGTAGCAGAAAGAATGGATTGAAAAAATTTTTTAAAAAAAAAGAAAAAATTGAAGAAGTAAGCAAGTAACGTGCAGTCATAATCTCATAAAGATACATTTTCAATAAATTTCGTAGAACTACAATAATAGTATACATAATTTATCTATGGAAGAAAAAATGTTCAAGCTGTAGCAATTCTTTGGGGCATTTTTTATTCGTAAGACCCAGGGAAGCAAAATAGTGTTTTGTTTAAAATATCTTTTCAGTCTATCGACTCATCAACGCGAACAGAATTTCGAATTTCATATATTTCAAGAATTCTTGAATGCATCATCAAATTAGTACTCGTGGTTCATGCATTAGTGTTATTATTCGTATTTGAGTGAAAAATTTGGAATGCTCTTGTCTCATTTCACATGAGCACAGCCCGGTTGATGCCACATTTCCTACACTAGCAAGCTCCACTCGTCCTCGAATATACAAACAGTGCTCGTGTGTGTACACGCGGGCGCACACACGCACGCACGCACGCACGCACGCATACATACATTTTTGATAATTTTTTCATATTCCAGACGTTCTTGTACCGCGTTAAGTAAACTCGACACTTCCGTGTTTCCTATTGACTTTGCGTACATTTATATTTCATTGAGAAAATGATTTGAGTAGGCACGATCGGTGGTTCGTCATGATTGGGAATGAAAAAAGTCAACAAGATGAGAGCGTAACAGATTCGCGTACGAATGTGATGCGACGAAATAATTTTGTGAAACTTTTTTTTTTTATACGACTGTTGGGCGAATGACTCGATTACGATTTATTCGTTTAAAACGGATACGATCGTCCAGGCTCGGATATTTTTTATCCGGGAGCTAAAAAATCTAGGTCAGGCACTAAAAATATCCCTCGTCAACAGCCGAGTCGCTGTGTTTAGAAACGAGGAAATAAATGCCGCATGCGGATTTGTCGACCATCGCTGTACCGAATGGCACAGGGAAGCTGATGTGGATTATGATTTCAGTGGATGTGAATGCGAGTCGGAACGGACTGCTTACCTTGGTGAGCCGGAGGATGAGAAGACACGGAACCGTGACCGACGTTACCACTTTGGTGGCCGACTTCTTGCAAAGAACCTTCGCTCTGAGCCGGTGTCGTCGTTGTGCTGCTTTCCATGTTGCTCATCTAAAATCAAATTTTTATTTCATTAGAAACTGTGTCATTCAGTGGCTTTAATGCAATCGGCATAATTTCAGTTTGACCACCGATTGCGAGCAATCGGTTCAACGATGTATGGTACAAAAGTCTAAATAATTAGAAATTTATCAAATTTGGCGATAATGTTCTTCAACATCAAGGGCGAAAACACAATTTTTTTTCAAAATTCTCTTCTGCTTAGTTATCGAGTAATTACGCATTAAAGCAGATTTCTTATGCCCGGAATGGGAAACGCTATGCTTATACACGTGAACTTCAGTGATCAATTACTCGATAACTGTAAAGAAGAAAAATCTTAAAAAATTTGTATTGTCAAATTTGGCACTAAAGAATATGTTCACCAAATTTTATAAAATTCTCATAATTTTGAAATTTTTTATGTTTTTAGCGTGGTTTAGCATGGCAACATTGTAAGCCTGTACCAAATATCCTTAATGTTTGCCGAAAAAGGATGAAAATCGTGATATTCGCGTGCATGAGAATGCGGCAGGACTCGTGCCGGCTCTGCTCTTTTATACTTGGCATCGAGCCCCTATCGCGTCTCTCGATAATAACGAGATGAACGGAAATTATAAAACTGACCGATGTGATGAAAGTTTTTGTACAAGAATCGTATTCGAAGTCGAGGAGTTTCGTTGTTTTGCTCGTTCGAAATTCGCCATCGAATGTTGAAGAGCTAAATGAAGGAAAATAGCGGAGCTCACTATTGATATTTGATCCTCGTCGATACTGCCTTGCGTGTCGGTCGTAGCGTTGATCGGACGTCTGAGATGTTCGCTAGCCTCTTGGGGCACGATGTGAGGTTCAGGTTTAACGATATTCGTAGCGACTAATGTGATCTCGTTGATCTCTTCGGTCTTGTCGGCGGATCCTCCGGAAGTCGAACCGGTCGATCCTTTGCGCAAACGTTTCCTACGGAAAGAGGGCGACAAGGGGGAAGGACTCGGAGAACAGGACTCTCCACGATCGACACCACCGGTTTCACTCTGCCACTTTGTCAGAGAAGCTGTGTGCATCTCCGCGAGGCCCTTGATCTTCAAACTTTCTGCAGTCTGCAATGAAACGTAAACGAATAAATGAAACTGTGAATTCACATTTTTATCTATTTATACGTTTTGATCCTACAATCGTATTGACTTTTTCATGATGAATTACATTTTTTATCGTACTCGAAATAAATTGTGGAACAAACGAAACAAATGACGTGTCGAACGAACATTCCCTGTCCAAGTTTCTTTTGCGCACGGAATTTTTCAACCTACTGCCTTCTTCGATCGATTTGATCGTCGATTGGACAAGATTTCCTCGTATGTTGATATTTAAATCACGACTCTAGTGACTTTATTCTTGTGACAAAAGTAAGCCGCAGTGTGCCCGTGCTCGTGAGTTCGGACTCGTCGCCTCGAGGAGATCAACGACAACTTCCGGAGTGTCTATTCCTCGTGTTTTTTTTTTTTTTCCCCCATTCGATCACTCTCCGATCGATTCCATCACCATACTTGTTACACAACGAATAATTCATGGACAATCGTACTTTTTTTTCAAACGGGTTTCGCCACTGTTCGAAACGTCGGGAAAACCGTGGTGAATTCGTCACTTCCTTTCACTTACGAGCGTGCCGGTATTTATTTTTTTTTTTCCCCGAAATCTACTCGAGTCCATTATCGAATGTTTTGATTTTTTTGCAACGCATCACGTTGCAAAACGTGATGCGTTGCAAAGCTCGAGCCCTTGGAAAGCAATTCAATATTCGGATGGTTAAGTCGCGAGATTTCGTTATTCGCGATCTTGACGTAAAAGTGTTGGGGAAACTGGGGCGGGGAGAGCTGGCGGAAACGGATCATTCAGGATCGTATTGGGGGAAGGATTTGGTTTTCTCGTCAAATTTGAAAAAAAAAAAACGAATCTTCAGGCTCACGCACACACGGACACGCACACACGCAGCCGCGTGGGTTGGCGGTTCTCGACGAACGAAACGAACGTGCGACACGGGGACACGCGTTACCGGATTTTTTGTTCCTCGACGTTAGAAAAACCGCGTTCCGTGGTAAGGGCGAACAGCAGCGGCCCCGAAGGAGAAACAGAAAAAATCGCGAATCGTCAATGCACACGGTGGAGGAACGCATCGGGATTGTGAAACGTGAAAATAAAAATCGAGTTGCTTGTACCGTTAATAAGAACAACGATTTTCGCTCGAAAATCGCTCGAGCAATTCATCTCTTTCCTACGAAACCAGGAAAAAAAAAGAAATTGATGTTTTCGACCAACGGAAATGGTTGAGCGAGAAAACGAGCGCGGGAAACCGGACAAAGAACAAGAAAGCGTAAACAACTGAACGAGTGAAACTGGATTTTCATTGGCTCTCGAGCATTCCTCGATTCGGTATGAAGGGTGAAGGTCAAAAGAGCGAAAAATGGATGGTGCGAAACAGTCGAATGTTAAAAAAAGTTGACAAAATAGGATGGTTGTGTGCGTGCGCGTGTGTTGTGTGCGACGATGAAATAAAATCTGTCGAGGCGAGAGACCGATGAGAGCAGTTCAGTGAAAGAAATTCAAGTTTATTGTTTGTTTGTTTTTTTTACCTTGATTATCGAGGGCAATTGATCCTGGGAAACATTGACTTCGCCGTAATACATGAAATCAACCATGATCTTGAGATCGGAGAATTTGACATCTTTGAGAATGACGATAGGATGCTGACAGGGATTGACGGTGAAGAGGGACTGAAAGTATGTGCTGCACGCCGAAAGTACGACTTTGTGAGCTTGAAGGTGGCGACCCTCGGCGGCCAGAGTAACGTCCACCAGAGTCTCATTGTTCAGCAGCGACGAGAAGACGGATATGAAATTTGGCTGATGATTGTTCCATCGTAAACAGAATTGTTGCATAGACATATTTTTTTCGACGATTATTCTCTTATAAGTCGACGGGATTTACTTATTCCCGCGACTGATTTTTCCCTCTTTCCCTCTCTCTCTCTCTCTCTCCCTCTTTATCCCCCTCCTCCTGCCTGGATACTTTTTCTTTCCCTCACTCTGCTTCAATTCACGTTTACTTGTCCAGCAACTGTAACGGATAACAAAGAATATTGTAGCCTCTCATTCCATCATTCTCGTTGCTTCGAAACCCGCCGCGCGGTATCATTCGTCTACAAAATTTAACATATTTATTCGGTTTCGTCACACGATTCTCTTTAAGATCATTTTGTCATTGGTCCGGTGTGTTTAAAAGTAGCTTCATAATACGAATCGCTGCAACTTGCTTATCGATTTTTTCGTTCTCTTCGATCCTCATTTTCAATCGCTTTCTCATACCATTTTTGGTTTTTTATACTAGCTGAATAAATATCTCAAGAGCCAGGGGGAGGTTCGTCAAGCGGTTGTGTGGATTTCATAAATTCTCGCTGCGACTCTGAGCTTTATGGCAAAAGGAAAAAACCTTTTTTCATGTCTCAATAAAAAATGATTGAGTAGAATTTAATAGAACAAAGCGAATGTCCCTCCTTAAAATAAAAATGTGCTCAATATTATTGACGTAGCGAGAAAATCTTGAAAAATTCAACATTAATCTTGCATAGGGTAAAAAAAAATAGAAAGTATTTTCTACCTGTATTGGAACTCAGTTTCTCATTATAAATATATTCTTGGCTAATAATATACCGATTGTTTTGATCATCAGCTTCGTGAAGAACACTCCGTGGAGCAGAGTCGATAGGTAATTTTTTTCTCTATCCGCGATGCTTTGATCGCAGCACAGACAAATTAGACCAGAGTCAAAGCTCTAGTCTAATTTGTAAATTGTAAATGACGAGAATTTCATAGTCTTCCTGCAATAATTCTTTGATTTTAAGTGAACTTTGACACATTATATTATCTTCTAATATCGGAGTATGGGAACTATGAGTAAAAATGACTCTGGACAATCTTTGTATTGAAAATGATTCAAATTTTTCTCACCGCAAGAATTTTTGGTACCTAGGTTCACGATGTTTAGGAAGAAAAAAATTAAACGGTTGTCAATTCAATAACAAGATATATTCCACCCACACAAAAATGTTTCAATAAGACATTTAGAAAGAGTAGTAAATAGAACGTTTGAATACCGAATTGAAGGATAAGGCAGGAAGGCGGGAAAAAATCGCGGCGAAAAAAGGGCTTATCGTCCAAAAATTACCGCGCGCGAAGCATAATAAGAATTATCGAAAAGAAACCAAAAAACATTGAATAAAAGAGCTTCATTGGCGGTGGCGGGCCGGGTGGGGATTCGCGAATGCTGATAGTGACAAGCCAACGATGACGCTTGTAATAATTGCCTCGATTCTCACTCGTTCCCCCGAGTGACGTCATAAAACAACGAGCTATTACGTTCTTCAATCAAGCTGTACCTGTGAGGGTGTTTTTTGTATCATGTTGTTTTCCTTTCCATGCAAGTTATCTAAAACTCTTTTATATTCGCAAAACAATATTCGCGATCGATGGATTTAGGGGAGCGTGAAAGAAAAGAAAAAGAAAACAAGCGAAAGGGATAATTGAAAAAAAGACGCGGTGGTGGTGGCGGCAGTGACGAGGACGACGACGACGATGACGGGAGTACGGAAGAAAGCAGCGTACGTAATCGGGAAAGAATGACGACGACGAAGACGAGAGGAACGATTATTTCCGAGTCTTGACGGTCGCGGCCGAGGTTCGGAGGCTGCTGGCTCGTTTTTCGCCGTGTGCCCCGCGATCGACAGCGCCAAAGATATCCTCATTCGCCAAACTGGCCAGTTCACTCCTCCACGCACTAACTTGTATGCTATTGTTGCTACTTGTGTATATTTACGATACCTACTATTTTTTGTGCTTCCTGCTTGATCGAGATCCGCGAAACGCCACTAAACCACCATATTAACCGCGAACAATAATCGTCACTCGCTCCCTCGTTCCCTTGGCTTCTCGAATATATTTGTACTGTGAAAACAATCGCTTTAGCCTCCTCCACTCAAACAAAATATACCAATCAAAACGAGGTTCAATGTTATCAGTCCCCCCCGCGTTATATTTATAAAATCAAAGTTGATCAATATAGCGAGTGAAAATGCTACTCGTTGGTTTTGATGCTGTCTCTGCTTGGGTTAGTTGGACACTCGCTCTCGCTACCTGAAACACCAACCAATCCCACGACACGCCAGCCAGCGCCACCAGCGCCTTCGACAACGACATCTTTCTCATTTCCCTCAAAGTTTTTCCATCTTACTTGACATAACCGCTTGCAACTGACCATGTAAATCCCGTTAATTTGGTCCCGCAATATCTTTTTCTTCCGAGGAAAAAAATACAACATAATGTGGATTCGAGATGCAGACGTTTTTGACCACTTTTGACAGCCTGACAATTCACCTAAAAAAAAAACTCTTTGTCATACTTCTGCGGAACCAATACTAGTGTCAAAATTAAAAAGAAAATTTCAAACAATATTTGAAAATTAACTTGTGACTAATTTTTTGAAAAAATGTGAAAGCATTTAATAACTGAATTTCATGAATTCCATCAAATTTAAACTCATATGTGTTTCGAACAACAAACAATAATTGCTTACGTACATTACGTATCACTATTCGCACCAAACATGCATTTAATACCTCCGCGAACCTGGCCGATTAATTTTGGATTTCCTACCACACAATTCGTCGAGCTCAAGGATCGAAATTAACGCTTATCGGGAGTTAATTTCTTGACTGAAGAGTAAAAAATAAAAATCTGTATGAAATGTGAAATTGTCCGATTTTTTTTCATTTTTAAGATATAACACGTATAACCGAATCATCTGTGTATATTCTTTTCATTTTCCCGGACTTGGAGCCATAGGTGGCACTGATGATCGGCCAATAGGACAGTGGTGCCGCGAACGGTCGTCAAGAAAAAGGGGGGGGGGAGCGGAGCGATGACAGTTCCATCTATGAGTGACGCCACACGGTCGGGAACGTCGGGAAGCTCGATATCCTCCGACTACTGGCTACCGCTGGACGAATTCGTGTAATTGTGAGAGATGGAGCTGAGCGGTGAAGAATAGCTAAATATCTAAAAGGTATGTACATTTCTGATGAGTTGGAGGTTGAAGCAAGTTTCAACGAATTGT